>NW_027459091.1:0-290000 GCF_050624435.1 Tenrec ecaudatus | reverse complement strand
AGCAATGGGCAGCTGGACACATGGCATGAAGTGATCTCTGGTCTTCGTGGCGGTGGATGCCAGTAGACCGTCAGGTATGGGAGACCCATGAGAAAATAGGTTACTTTTCTCTTTCTCTCCAAGTTTCTCTGTGATCTCTCTATGCTGCCTGAGCCCGCATGCATACTGACAAAGGCAGACATGTGCACACACATGGCAAAGTAAATAGAGATGCCCACATTCACAGACGTATCCATCCACGTGCAAATAGGCACATATTTGCACATGCATGCCAAAGCAGACACAGACATCCATGAATGCACATGTATTCGTGCAAGCTGATTTTCATGGGGAAAAAAAGATCAGCTCTATCACTATCAAGTCCACTCCAACTGAAAGCAACTGTAGAGCACAGAGGAGAACTGCCCCATTGGGTTTCCAAAGCTGTCATCTTGTCAGACACAGTCAGCCACCACTTTCTCCTGCAGAGCAGCTGGGGTTTTCCAACTGCCGGCCTTTCACTTAGCAGCCGAGCACTTGCTGGTTTTCATAGGAGTCTGGAAATCAGTTTCATTGCCTGCTAGTCACACCTCCTCTGTGAGTTAGCACAGCCTGGTAAGCTTGGAAGGAGAAAAATCTTCCTTCCAGAGGTAGTTGAGTGGTTTTCCCCTGAGGAAATGGTTCAGAAGATTTCCTTCAAGAAATCAGAACACTCTTGAAGAGAAATTTCCTGCCAAAACATTTATTTGCTTGACAACGAGACAAATGAAGCAGCCCTCTGACTTCCCCCTTGGGTCCTCTTTCTCATCATGACTGCTCTGCTCAGCTACAAGGCTCCAGGTCCTGGGAGCAAGGGTGACCTTCTATTTGGAACCTAACACGGCTCCACTGTGAGTCAGGGAAAGACCTGGAACCTTGAGCATCCTGAAACGGGGCCTGCATAGCAATATCATCTGTCATCAGGCTCATCGTTTCTCTCATTTTTTGTAAGATCATTGAGCCCTTGGAGCCCTGAGAAGTTCTCTCAGCGGAAGCCATCCTCCTCCCATGAATCCAAGAGGGACTGCTTAAAGATTGTTGTCTTCTACTTACAGGAATACCAGCAACCAATTGCCATTGAGTCAACTCGGACTCACATAGAGCCCAAGTGTGTTAGAGAAGTCCGGTCCCTAGAATTTTCCATGGCTGAGGTGAGTTTTTTTCCAGAAGCATATCACCAGGCCCTTCTTGGAAGGCACCTCTGGGTGAACTCAAACCTTTAACCCATAGTTCGCAGCCTAGCTCATGAACAACACCATCCAAGGACGGTACAGTTCCTTGCAAATGGTCACCTGCAGTAGATGAACCAAGGTCAAGTAACTGCCTGAGAAACATCAACCAGAGGAAAGCAGAGTGAACCCCAGGGTTCTTGGGAAGAGGGCCAGAGAGGAAAAAGGAGAAAACAGCTTTCTTGGGACATCAGAAAGGAAAGGACTCCACTTAGTGGATGCCATAGAACAATCCCAAGCCAAGCATGGGTGAGAAACAGACCCCACCCAAACCCAGCGGGCTGGATTCTGTCGCCAAGTGTTGAACACCAGACATGGATATGACAGAGCCGCTAGTCGTCCGTGGAAAGAAACTGTTTGCCCATTGTCTGGTAGTTTTGCAGCATTTGAACAACCAGGCCTCTGCTGCCTCTTCTGGCCTGAAATATAATTGCAGCCATAACCACCCAGCGTTTCAATGGGTAGAACTCCCTGGGGAGGGCTAACTACCCAAATCATTTGGGAGATCATTTTAGAATTGTCCAGGAGATCTTTGGCTGTGTCTATTATATGAACTATGGTGTCTTTTTTTTTAAAAAAAAGAAACTTTTAATTGTAAGGTGGGTTAAGATTTACAGAGAAAATCAGCTTTGCACATAACAATTTATACTCGTTTTTTTATGTGACATTGATGACAATCTCCTGCAATGTAATATCACTCATGCCATTGAAACTCTGCTTCCTGTTTTCATTCACCCTTCTCCCCTAACCTTGCCTGCCTTTTGAATTTGGCCTTGGGCAAATACTGCCTATTAGCTTTTGAATGGTTGATGGTTCTGAGGAATGTGTGCTCCTCAGTGCTATGATTCATTTTGGTGTAGTTGTTCTTATCAGGTGCCATTGAGCCAGTTGCAACCCACATTGACCCTATGCCAAACAGAAAGAATCACTACCTAGCCCTGAATTATTCTCCTAATTGTTCCCAAGCTTGAGCCCCTTGTTTCAGTCACTGTCAATCCATCTCCTTAAGGGGCTTCCTCTCTTTCCCTGTCCCTCTACTTCACCTGGCATGATGTCCTTCTCCAGGGACTAGTCTCTCTTAATAACATGACCAAAGTATGTGAGAGGAAGTCTCACCATCCTTGCCTTTAAGGAGCCTTCTGGCCATACTTCTTCTAAGACAGATCTGTTTGTTCCCTTGGCAGTCCATGTTACTTTCAATATTCTTCACCAGCACCACAATTCAAACATATCAATTCTTCTTCAGCCTTCCTTATTCAATGTCTGACTTTCACATACTTATGAGGCAATTTAAATTACTATGGCTTGGGTAAGGTGCACCTTAGTCCTCAAAGTAACATCCTTGCTTTTTAGCACTCTACAGACGTATTGTGCACCAAATGTATCCATACGCAATGCATCATTTGATCTCATGATTGCAGCTTCCAAGAGCATTGATTATATACCTCATCAAGACAAAAATCCGTGACAACTTCAACAAATAACAACAAATAAAAAAACAACAAACTTCTCCATTTATCATGGTACCTATTGATCAAGTTGTGAGGATGTGTGTCTTCTTGACATTGAGTTGTAATCCATACTGAGGGCTGCAACCTTTGATTTTCATAAGGTTCACTTTATAAACCTGTCTATTTTTCAGGGGGTGGAATTCAGTTCCAGACCTGAAGGGTGATGAAGGACCATAGTAGTGGGGATCTCACTAGTCTATCTAACCAATAAACCTCATCTTTTATCATTATTATTACTATTGGTAGTAGTAGTATGACTTTCAGTTTTCTGACACATTACTCCCCACTCTATCTAGGATCATGTACCATGATCCCTTTCAGAGCAGCTGTTTGTGATAGGCAGGCACCTTTTAGTTCTTCTGACCTTAGCATCATAGAGGCTGAGGTACGCATAGTCCATTACTGATTTGGACTAATTGTTGCCAGGCATCTTGATTTTATTCACTGTTATTTGCTCCAGACAGGGTCCAATAGTTTATAGTGCCAGCCTAGCCGATAAACACAAGTAGGATTAATCGAAGGGCAGAGGGATAGATGGTTTCGTGAGCCTCGCCTTGCTTGTTCTGTGCCTCAATTTAAAGGGGTACACTACCTGTGGGATGCCTAGCTTGTGGACTGTGTCGCTGTAAGTTGAGGTCCATTTAATCCCACAGGATTGGTATGTTCATCTCTGGAGCTGGGGACCGACAGTTGGTGACAGTTGGTGACTTGCCTTGCTGTTTGCTGCCTGGGTATATATAGCCCAGCTCTCTCTACAGAAAGGGACTGGCAACTGGCGGCTCTCAAGCCTTAAAGGACTGCTAGTGTCTCACTGTTTTATAATTTCACTGTTAGTTTCTTGTGTTATCTATCTGTATATAATTTAGTGGTTCATTTCTTCTATTGTATATCTAGCTTTTTAATATATTTATATATAATTACTAGCAATATGGTTTTCTCTCTCTAGAGAACCCTGTCCAACACATAGGGTAAGACCAAGAACCGACTTTTAGTTTGCTACTCACTAGCTTTTGAAGACCCCAGTCACTTCCCTGATGGATACAGAACATTGTCTTTGTGAGCTAGTTTGTTCCAATTGATCTTGAGGTCTCTCAGAGCTATGTTCCTGATCCCCCATATTTAGGACACGCTCCCTCAAGGGGTTTTGTTATACCTAAGACATTTTCATAACTATGCCTCCTGGATGCACTATTATATTCATGAACATATTTGTAGTATATGCTAATATGTATATAGAACTATTCTCTGGCAAACCTATATTTATTCATGGGGCTAGTCCCATTCTCCTTCCCACAACTGCTCAGATTTTGTGGTTTTTCTATCTATCTATTTATCTCTCTAGCTATCCTTGTATGTTATTGTTATTATTGGAGTATTTATCTCTGTTGCCTTTAATGCTTGTAGTCTACTGAGAAAGGATAGTGTTTTGATGTTCCAAATGTTTCCTCATTTTCTGGGTTACATGACACAAACCAATAGAAGAAGAGAAAAGAAAAAAATTTAACCCAAGTAATAACACCAACAATAAAACCTATTTAGTCTTTTTTTTTTTTTGGAGAACTTTCTTTTATTCTTGCAGTTTTATACCAGGAATTCAACATTTAATAATCCATTTTCCACAATGAACCCTTAAATTGTACACTGACATCCTTTAACTCCTTAACTTATTTACCACTCTCCTTCAAGTCTGAAGAAAATTATTAATTCATTGAGTTCCACAGACAGCACAGTCCCACTGAGATGACATTGAGCCTGAACTCCTCCACTCATATCAGAATTAAGAACAGCCAGTATCAAACTGGCCCGAAACCTGATTGTGTTCTTGGCTCAGGATATCTATAGTAAATTTGTGAAGTCACACTAAAACAGAAAAATTAAGTAAGGGATGTATGTATTATAAAATTTTTTTCACAGTACAGTAAAAATTAACATTGAAAGTTTACCAAATTTTAACCATATAATCGGTGTTTTAGCCAATTAAAAAATTTTAAATGCTTGATTAACTGTGA
Source organism: Tenrec ecaudatus (assembly GCF_050624435.1). NCBI lineage: Eukaryota > Metazoa > Chordata > Mammalia > Afrosoricida > Tenrecidae > Tenrec > Tenrec ecaudatus. The sequence goes on along the minus strand of NW_027459091.1, from coordinate 285,233 downwards.
CTCAATTGCAAATAACTTCATGTAGGATCTTTTTTTTTCTTTTAAAGTTTGCCCAGCCTTTTAAAATGTTTACAGAATTAATATAACTTTTAAAACATCAAAATATGCTTGCTGTACATATTGCACTTTTCTGCTAGAACTGGGCTAGAGTCTTCCCTGGCAAGACACCAAAACTATTGAATAAAATATACTTTTAAATCAATAGGTACTTGATTATTTTCCCTGAAATCATCAACATCATTACCAAAATCTTCCAGGATTTTGTAAGATTTGATTCCTTAAATACAGCTTTAAAATTAAGTTAAAGAGGGAAAAAAGCCCTCAGATGTTTGACTTTTATTGTCCTTGTTCTGGTCCTTCAGTGACCAAAGAGGATTTAAAACAAATTGTGTTCATGTTTCCTGACTTAATAAAAAGCTACAAATCCAAATTTTAAAATTATATTATTCAACTTAAAAATTATACTAATCAAAGAGCTATAAATCTTGATATGTCTATGTCTGTCTATCTGCAGGTTCCTTAGAAACTTTCAAAATTTTTATAATTAAGAGGTTTTAATCAATGATGCAGTAAAATCAAACCAGGTAAGGAAAATTATTTTGCAAAAATAAATCACTTCCCAAAGTGCTTGACAGAAACCAACTATTCATTTTCATTTGTGTTCCATTGAAGACATTACTGAAATCTGTCCAATGGTTTATTTCCAAGTGGTCCACTATGAAAATCTTCGGAATGTTCTAAGACTGGCTGTAGCTAGAGTTCTGACTTCCATTTGGACCCTGCTCTCCTTCACTGTTTGGAGGTGGTTTTGGTTTGGGCATCTTACTAAGAATAGTTGCCATCTCTTTTCTCTCATCAAAATTCTTCCACTGTTCATAGAGTTTTAAAATGACCCTGATTATTTCCAAAATCTTTTCCATGTCCACAGAAAGCTCAGCAAACCATTGTCTGGCATCTTTCTGCTGTACAACACAGGCCACATGTAGGCAAGCTAAAGCTATCATGAAAGGAGGGTACAGTAGGCAAAGCTCCGTTCGATAGGTATCATTCACTATCCTCCATGCCAGGGGAAGCAACATGTCTTCTTGGCCCATGTCCTGCACATACTGGAGCAAAGGTCTATAAGGATGATACACTATCAAGCAACAATCCATTAGTTCTAAAAGATAAAATTCACATTCTAATACATGATTCATCCTATAAGGAAACTCCTTTGGAAAGGCATATGAAAATCTAGTTTTTAATACAGAAGTAGCAGCAGCAATCAACCTTGTATTTGAGACTACTCCAAATTCCTCTACTTTGGATGCCAAAAACACACAAGTAGGAGCCATTAATACGGGATCTATACTTTTCAGAGAATACCTGGCATAGAATCTCTTGAAATAGACTGTAGCAGTGGCAATAACTTGCTGTCTTAATTTAAGATGTTCAACTAATGCCTGAATAACATTTGTAAAAAATATTTGTAGTTTCCAATACTCTTCTTCTGAGAGAAATTTTAAGTCCTTTTGGCGCTCCTTCAGAAGGTCTTGTTTATCCAAAATCCATTGCAAATAGTGGGAGCTCTGCCAAAAGTTCCCTGCCATGGAACACAGCTTGTCCTGATGAAGAAGCACCAGCCGGCGGAGCGACCCGCGGAGCGACCATAGACCCAGCCCGCTCGGTACCCGAGCTCCGTGACTGCAACCAGCTCCACTCCGCTCCGCGGCGGCAACCCCAATTTAGTCTTTTGGTTAAGAATTACTCAGACTTCCCCACTCCTAGGCTAACCCTTGAAAGAAAAAGAATGAGATAAAAGACCATAGGGAGGAAGAAAGGAGAGTGAGAGGCAAGGGAATAAAGAAAGAAGGTGGCAGGGTTGTGTGAACAATTAATGTGGACCTTCTTTGATGTGTATTAAAAATAATATTGACTGGTTTTTTCAATACTCACCAAAAATTATTTATATCAATCAAGAAAACCTCACTACTCTGGAATCAATTATGACATATAGCAACCCTTTGGACAGAGTATAGAACTGCCCCTGTGGGTTTCCAAGGCTGTAAATCGTTACAGGAGTAGAAAATCTCATATTTCTCTTGGGGAGTGGGGGTGGGGTGGGGGGAGTTTCGAACTTCTGATCTTGCAGTTAGAAGTCCAACTCATAATCTACTTCACCAACAGGGCTCCTCCTTTCATCATTAATCTAGACTGTTTGACCTTCTTGGCTTACTGGGTTTTATTTTCTCGCTTTGGAAGATATGGTACCAAAATACACACCATTTCCTAGCCCCCCAAAAAATCAAAAGTAAGCACAAAAAAAAAAAAAGGAAAAACTAGCAACCCAATCCAAACCAACTAACCTATTTAGCCATATAGATAAAGGATACTAGTAGCCAACCTCTGTGTTGGGGGCAATAGGGATGGATGGGGACTGTGGTTAACAGGCACATGTCAGCTCATCCACAGGGGACATTCAAATTCTAGCTCCAGACTGTTGTTGCCTTGGGGAAATGCAAGGATTTTAAGGCCTGATTTTCTGTTTGTAACTGAGATGCTGAGAATATAAAATTCGATGTGAAATCGTCAACTTTTCAAATATTGGATCACATTAGTTAAAACCACTTTTCAGGCTGCTCATCATCATACTAGCACATCATTAGGCTAAAATCATATCAAAGACATCTGGTTTGTCCCCTGTGCCCTTTAAGGACAACTGAAACATAAGGACGGGAATGTGACATTCATTCTTCCTCTAGACCCTCACCCTTTGCCTCCATTGGCTGGCGTTCATAGAAGAGGCAGACGGTTTTGTTCAACTTCAGCATAATCAGAGTCCTGAGAGTTAAACACAATACATATATAATTTCATACTAGTCGTTTTAATATTAGCCCAAACAAAACCAACAAAAACCCAACCCGTTGCTGTTATGTTGGTTCTGGCTCCCGAGGACCCCCTAGGTGCCAGGGAGAAACTACACATCACAGGTTTCTCAAGCCTGTGGGCTTCTAGAAGCAGGCCATTATTTATTTCTTCTGAGGGGTGCAACTGCCCACCACTTGATACGTTGAGTTCTTAACCATTTGTGCCACCCAGGGTCTCCCAGTCTTCGTATGTGACCCCCAAATTCCTTGACAGGCTACCTATAGGAAGGTAGAGTCTATGCCCTTTCCCCTTAAATTGGGATGTTTCATGACCTCTGTGACCAATAGATTATGGAGAAGATGACACTGTGACATCTAGTTTGGGCAACACCCTTCCCTCCCCCAAAGTGCTTCACAGCTTCTGAAAAATCCCTTCAAAGTCTTCTTCTTGAGTGCTCACCCTCAGAATGTCCAGCCTCCACGTGCTACCTCTCAGAACACTTCTCTGCACCCGGACACTATGCTGAAAGAAGCCTGAGCCACCTGGAAAGGCCACGTGGAGACACTCCAACCAACAACCCAGCTAAGCACCCAGCTAATGGCCAGCTTCAGCTGCCAGCCCTCTGAGTGCACGTGTACGCACTGGAGTCACCAGAGGCCCCTGCCCCAGTTCCCATGTGACTGCCAACTCATGGGAGACTCCAAGCACGACCCAGTGGCCTCCCAGAAACCACAGGATGATGGTCCTTGTTTGAAGCCACTGCGTTTGGCCGAGGGGGCGTTTCTTGCCCAGCCACAGGGATGAGAACCTGCATCTCAACAACATGCAGGTGTGTGAGGGGGCCGTCTCTTGAGCAAGGCAGCCTCCCTTCTTGTCAACTCCTGGGGATTTTTGTTGTTCTTGCCACTGCTGCCCCAATTCCCCAGGAGCTAGAGGAAGGCAGGCAGCAGGCCTCAGGTGGCCAGGAGGCAGGAGCCTCTGTGGGATGCAGTTACAATGGGAGATATAACCTTAAAGGCAGGAGCCTGACTTTACCTTTGTCTCCTGGAGATTTGGGGTGCAGAACACCTGTCAAATCCCATCTTCTGTCCAACCCTGATCATATGTCTGTCTTATGTTTGCACACAGGACGCAGACTTGTGAGCACCCAAAGAACAGGGTCTGGCGCCAAAAAACCAGCGCCAAAAGGAACTGATGTTTCTCCAGCAATGGGGAGGGGTGGGATGAGAGGAAGAAAGGAGTACAAATCACTGGATGAAAACAAGGTGGGGAAAGGAAGGAGGAAAGGGAGAGAGTGAAGGAGGGAGACTGTGAGGCTGAAGGGAAAAGGCAGGGAAGGAAAGGAGAAAGGTGGGGGTGGGGAGAGAAGAGCGAAGAAGAAATGGAGGAGTGCGGGAGGGAAGATGGAAGGTGAAGGCAGGCAGGAAGACGTGAGCAAAGGGAGGGAAGGAAGAAAAGAGAAAGAGAAGGGCAAGAAGAAGAAAGGAAGGTAGGGAAGAAAGGAAGAAAACGAGAAACCTAATGTCAATGGCACCCTCTATGTTTTTATTTCCTGTTTTTCTGAGGTAGCCTCTTCAGCAGAAGCAAATGGGCTGAATCGCCTCAAACTCCACCTAGGTAGAAAGCACGGGTTTCATTTCGCCAGGGCCTGTGAAAATGTTTGAACTGAGCAGCATTAACACGGAGACAGCGATTACCCCACGTGGCTGTTGCACTCTGATGATACCAAGGCAATGGGAATGGGGGCTCATTATTTCACCAGGTGACAAAAAAAATTGTATTTTGACGTTTCACCCTGAACGTGGGGAAGGGGGGCGTGGGGGAGGAATCAGGGGCCCTTTGTGGAGTCTCCTCTTGCCATTGTGATGCCCCTTGGCCTGCCAACAACCTGAGGTCCTGCACTTTGCCAGTGAGGGGCTTGGCTGCAGGCCCTAGCCCAGCATTTCTTGTCAGATTTACTGTGACAAGTGATGGGAGAAAAGCAAGATGCTGTTAACAGCGCATCCGTTCAGACCCTGCTATTTAGAAATTTGGATTTATATTTTGTCAGAGAGAAGTAGCACTGATGTTAATCTTTGCACTACCCTTGGAAAAAAAGCATTCATAATCTTAAAACAATAATCCATAGCATTTGTGGAGCTCTGAGAACCAAGGGATGGTCAGAAGCATTTTTAGACAGATGTCTCATTTCATCTTCAAAGCAACCCAGTGAGGAATAAGAAAAGTTGGCTTATGACTTCCCTTTTGGAAAGTGAGTCTTTGGAAGCACAGAGAGGTCCAAGGTCACATAGTCAATAAGTTAGAGAGCCTGGATTTGAACCTGAGCGGTCTGCTGCCAGAGGTACATTTTTTGCTTGTGTTTATTAAGGCAACTTGCAGCCCTGGCAAGGATTCAGATAGAATTGAGGATCATTTTTTTAAACAATTTATTAGGGGCTCATACAACTCTTATCACAGTTCATACATATACATACATCAATTGTATAAAGCACATCTGTGCAGTCTTTGCCCTAATCATTTTTTTTCTCCACTTTTCTTTTCTTGCATTTTAATACGGACTCATACAACTCTTATCACAATCCACCCATATTCATACTTCAATTGTATAAAGCACATCCATACATTCCCTACCCCAATCATTCTCAAAGCATTTGCTCTCCACTTAAGCCCTTTGCATCAGGTCCTCTTTTTTTCCCCCTCCCACCCCTTCCCCTCTCCCTCATGTGCCCTTGGTAATTTATACATCGTTATTTTGTCATATCTTGCCCTATCCGGGGTCTCCCTTCCCCGGTTCTCTGCTGTCCCTCTCCCAGGGAAGAGGTCACATGTGGATCCTTGTAATCAGTTCCCCCTTTCCAACCCACTCACCCTCCACTCTCCCAGCATCGCCCCTCACACCCTTGGTCCTGAAGGTATCGTCCACCCTGGATTCCCTGTACATCCAGCCCTCATATGTACCAGTATACAGCCTCTGCCCTATCCAGCCCTAACAGTGCTTCTCTCTATCCTTGTGGAGCCCTGGTGATGGGCTGGGCTGCTAAGTAGTAGGTTAAACAGGCTTTCCCCTCCTGTGAAAAGTTACACTCTCGGGAAACTCACGGGTTGCTCTGAATCAAGGTCAACTCAATGGCAGTGAGTTTGGCTTTTTAATGTCTCTCCCTGTTGTTGTTGTTGTTGTTGTTGTTGTTAGTTTGCCATCCAGTTGGTTCTGGTCCATGGCAAACCTATTCACAGCAGAATGTAACAATAACAGCTCCTCCTCCATCCACCCAAGTGTTCCTATGCTCAGTCCTCTTGTTGTAGTCACTGTGTCAATCCAGCTCTTCAAGGGCCTTCACCCTTTTTTCACAGCCCTTCCATTTTTCTAAGCATGATGCCTCTCCAGGGACTGGTCTCCACTGACAACATGTCCAAAGTCTCACCATCCTTACTTCTAATGGGAATTCTGGCCGTACTTCCAAGACAGATTTTGTTTGTTCTTTTGGCAGTCCATGGTACTGTCAATATTCTTTGCCAGTACCATGGTTCAAATTCATAGTTTACCTGGGTCTTCTTCACTCAATGGCAAGCTTTTCACATGCAGATGAGGCAAATGAAAATACCATGGTTTGGATCAGGTGCACTTCCTGCTTAAAGTAACATCCTAACTTTTCAACATTCTAAAGAGCTCTTATGCAGCAGATCTACCCAGTGCAATGTATTTTTTCATCTCTTGACTGCTGCTTCCAGGAGCATTGCTTGTGGATCCAGACAAGACAAAATCCCTGACAACTTCAAGTTTTTCTCGATTTATCATCATGTTACCTATTGGTTCAGTTGTGAGGACTTTGGTTTTCTTTGTGTTGAGTTGTATCCCACATTGAAGTCTGCAATCCTTGATCTTCACCAGCAAGTGCTTCAAGTCCCCCATCCTTGTCAGCAAGCCAAACTGTGTCGTCTGCATATAGCAGGTTGTTAATAATATTTCCTCCAAATCTGATTCTGTGTTCTTCTTCATATAATTTGGCTTCTCTGATTATTTGCTCACCATACAGATTGAAAAAGTATAATAAGTGGGTGTAACCTGGATGCACACCTTTCTTGATTCTTAAACCATGCAATCTACCCTTGTTCTATTTTTGCTACTGCTTCTTAATCCATGTACAAGTTTCACATGAGCAAGACAAAGTGTTCTGGAATTCCCTTCTCAAAACTATCCATGTTTTGTTATGATCCACACAGTCAGATACCTTGGGTGTTAATAAAACATAAGTAAACATCTTTGGGGTATTCACTGCTTTCAGGCAAGATCCATCTGATATCTGATATCCTTTGTTCCACATCCTCTTCTGAATCTGGCTTAAATCTCTGGGAAACCAAACTCACTGCCTTGTAGTTGATGACAACTCATCCTGACCCTATAGTATAGGGTAGAACTAACTGCCCCTGTGAGTTTCTGAGACTGTAACTCATTATGGGAGTAGAAAACCTTGCCTTTCTCCCACGGAGTGACTGGTGGTTTTGAACTGCTGACCTTGGGGTTTGCAATCCAACCTGTAACCACTGTGCCACGATGGCTCTTGAATGCTGAATATGGTAACTTTCTGTCAATGAATTAATGCAACTGTTGTTGTATTAGCTTCAGTGCAATTTGACTCATATGTGATGCCAATGATAGGGGTACATAATTCGACCATTCCGTTTGTCTCCCTTCTTTGGTATGTATACACATATGGATCTCTTCCAGTCCGTTAGCCAAGTAGCTGTATTCCAAATTTCCTGACATAGATGAGTGAGTGCTGCCAGTGCTTTATCGGCTTGTGGAAACATTTCAATAGATATCCCAGCAATTCCTGGCATCTTGTTTTGGGCTAGTGCTTTCCATGCATCTTGGATTTCTTCTTTCCTGACCATTGGTTCTTGCTCATATGTTACCTCCTGAAATGGTTGAATGTTGGTCTATTCTTTTTGATACAGTGACTCCATATTGTTTCCATCTTCCTCAGATGTTTCCTTCATCATTCAATATTTTTCCCATAGAATTTTTTAATATTGCACCTCGAGACTTGACATTTTTCTTCAGTTCTTTCAGTTTAAGATATGCTGAATATGATCTGTTTTGGTTTTCTAACTCTAGGCCTTTGCACATTTTGTGATAATATTTTACTTTGTATTCTCGAGTTGTCCTTTGAAATTTTCTTTTTAGCTCTTTACTTCATCATTTCTTCCATTTGCCTTAGCGACTCTCTGATTAAGAGTAAGTTTCAGAGTCTCTTCTGACATGCACTTGTATCTTTTCTTTACTTTTTTTTTAAAATGACACTGTGCTTTATTCAGAGATGTTCTCAAAATTTGGTGGGTTATTATCAAGGTTGTATATTGACTCTCGTGTACTTGTTTGCATTTTCTTTAACTTCAACTTGAGCTCACATATGAACAATTGCTGATCTGTTCCACAATCAGCCCCTGGACTGGTTTCAGTTGCTGATATTGAGCTTCTTTTATTGTTTCTTCCCACAGGTGTAGTCAATTTGATTTCTGTGTATTCCATCTGGAGAAGTCCACATTTATGGTCACCTTTTTTGTTGTTGATCATATGTTTGAAGAAATCATTAATCATGCAAAATTCTAACATACAATCAAGATAAATTGGTAATTATTGGTGATTGGAGTGCAAATGTAGGAATCAAAGAGGAAAGAACAGAAGTTGGAAAACATAGTATATGCTATCAGCAATTTATTGGTCTTGCAAACTCTGTCATGCGATCTCCAGCTTGGTTTCTATCACCAAGACCATATTTTTCAACTACTGATCCTTCCTCTTTGTTTTCAACTTTTGCATTCCAATAGCATTTTGATAGCAAGTCTGACAAATTTGGGACTGAATATGGTGGTAGAATTATTCAATTTCTGTGTCACCAGCTTTGGGTGGTTGGTGCATAAATTTGAACAATAGTTGTATTGATTGGTTCTCCTTGAAGGGGGCTACATAGCATCCTATCAAAGATAGCATTGTACATTAAAATAGATCTTAAAATGTCCTTTTGATGATGAATGCAATGTTGTTTCTCTTGATTGTGTCATTTCCAGCAGAGTAAACCATAAGATTTTCTGTTTCAAAATGGTCAATATCAGTCCATTTCCGCTAACTAATGCTTACAATATCAATCTTTATGTATTCCATTTCATTTTTAATGACTTCCAATGTCCCTAGATTCATATTTCATACATCCCAAGTTTCAATTATTAATGACGATTTGAACTGTTTCTCCTCATTTTGAGTTGTGCCCCATCAGCAAATGAAGGTCCTGATAGCTATACTCGATTTGCATCATTATGGTCGACTTGCCTATGAAAAGCCAGCTCTTCCTCTTCCTCAGCCGTATTTTGAATACTTTCCAAGTTGAAGAGCTCATCATCTGGCACACGTTCTGACAATGTTCTTCTGTTGTTCATGGGGGGTCTAGTAACTGACAGTGTTGCTGCTATCCATAGGGTTTTCAATGGCTCATTCTTCCCATGCGGGCAGCCAATTCCTTCTTCATTGTCTGTTCTTTGTCTGGAAGCTCTTTGGGTGACCCTGCTGGTATATGAAATGCCAATCACATAGCTCCCAGTATCACACAAAACAAAAGTCACCACAGTACCACAAAATGCCAGACAAGTGATGGACCTCTATTCTTAGTGAGACGTGGCCTGGTGGGAGGAGGGGCCCTTAGTTGGTTCTGATCCACTTACTGGAACAAATACTGTTAGTTCTTATTTTGTAAATGTGAAATGCATAAAAGAGACCCCCCAAAATATCCTCCAATTCAGACTTTCTGCCTTTTAAAAGAGGATAACTCACTCTGATTCAAAGTAATTGAGGTGTTTGGTTTTCCCCTCCCTCTGAGGCTACAGAGACTAGACTAATCACAGCTGAGGTGGAGCGACTGAAATGACTTAAAGCACCTGCTAGACTGGCTGTCAGAAGCAGCTACAGTCAACAGCTACAGACTGACAGAGCTGCTCAGCCAAGAGCTGAGGGTTCTCAACTCCCACTTCTACTGATGGGCACAGCCAGTGGCCTCTGGGAGTTGACTGGAACCCAGCAGCCAGCTGTGAGGAGCAAGCTAATTCATCTCAGCCTGGCCCAGGTCATCAAGTCACTGAAGGAGTATTGGGAAAGAGGGAAGAAATTTGGGATCCCACATTTGGCCACAGACAAAAGTTGTTCTGTGTTTAGACAGTAGTTCTGGGCCTGAGTTTGGGGCAGGTGTGATGAAGGAAAGTGGGCTCCCTCCCTGCATCTGGGAACAGATGGTGGGGCTGCCCTGGAAATAGCAGGCCAGTCAGGTGGAGCAAAAAAGGCTTGGACTCTAAAGCCCTGGCAGGGCAACTGAAGCTACCTCGACTGTTTTTTCTTAACCCAATGGCTCCCGCTACCCTCACCACCCCCAACTAGGTAAAAGGGAAGAAAGATGCATTTTCTTTACAGAGGCAACTTTCTAGAAAGGAGACCAGCCCACCAGCTGTGAAAGGTCCCCTTAAACCATTTTACTTTGAGCAGGAGGAAGAAATGTTGAGATTCCCAGAGCCACGTGGAATTGTGGATCCTCTAGTTTAGGTTCCAGTGATGCCAGATCGATTTTTCTAGAGAAAGTCAAAATTCCTGTTTTCTTAAAAAGCTCCTGATTTTTTCAAAGGCGATTCAATAACATTGGATAGAAGCCAGGTAGGCCAAAGAGCCCTGGTGGCACAGTGGGTTATGTGTTGGGCAGCTAACTAGAAGGTCAGTAGTTTGAAACCACCAGTCACACTGGGGAGCGGGGTGTGGGGGATAGGGTGGGGGTTGTGCAGAGATGAGACTTTCTAGTCCATATAGAATTTCAGCCTCGGAAACCCACAGAGGCAGTTCTGCTCGGTCTTACAGGGTCACGGTGAGTTGGAATCTTCTAGATGGCAGTGAATAAGCAGGCCAACCAGAGTCCACACAGGTCCTCATTTGGCTATGGGAGTCCCCAGTCTGTGACCCTCACAGAATCGACCTTTGTGTATCGATGTTAAAAGTGAGATCCAGAGAGGGGAGTGCCTGTCCCCTTGAGGAGCAACGAGTTGACTTTCCAGTCTCCAATCTGTAGCAGACACTCCCGGTGCTCCTTCTCTTCACTCCCAAATTCCTGATTCCGTGTACTCGCCTCAGTCACCAAGGGCCAGCTCTGAAGATCACTTTGCTGGTGCTGGCTGAATGTGCTGAGGAACATATGCCCCTGGGAACAGCCCTGACCAGGCCCCTCACTCCTTGGATGGCTAAACTCTGAGAGGCGTGTGCTACACCCTACCACTGGAGACTTCCTAAGTGATTAAGCAGCAGGTTCCCAGGTTTGTAATTGGATTCACAATCTACCCCACATCATTACCTGCATGCTCAGAGTTTCCTAAATAAGCTCATTGCCTTTAAGTCTTTGGCCAGGGTCTGCTTCAGTGAGAACCCAAACTAAGCCCAGGTCTGAATCGTTATGTGTCCTTCCTGCCATCCATTTGATGCCAACTCATGGCAACTCTATAGGATGGGGTAGAACTGCACCTGTGAGTTTCTGAGACTGGAACTTTTTTTTTTTAAACATTTTATTAGGGGCTCATACAACTCTTATTACAATCCATACATATACATACATCAATTGTATAAAGCATATCCGTACATTCTTTGCCCTAATCACTCTCAAAGCATTTGCTCTCCACTTAAGCCCTTTGCATCAGGTCCTCTTTTTTTTAACCTCCCTCCCCGCTCCCCACTCCATCATGAGCCTTTGATAATCCACAGATTGTTATTTTGTCATATCTTGCCCTATCCGGAGCCTCCCTCCCCCCCTTCTCTGCCGTCTGTCTCCCAGGGAGGAGGTTACATGTGGATCCTTGTAATCTGTTCCCCGTTTCCAACCCACTCACGCTCTAATCTCACAGTATCGCCCCTCACACTCCTGGTCCTGTAGGTATCATCCACCCTGGATTCCCTATGCCTCCAGCTCCTATATGTACCAGTGTACAACCTCTGCCCTATCCAGTCCTGCAAGGTAGAATACGGAACATGGTAGTTGTGGGGAGGAAGCATCCAGGATCTAGGGAAAGCTGTGTTTTTCATCAGTACTACATCGCACCCTGACTGACCCATCTCCTCTCCTAAACCCCTTTGTGAGGGGATCTCCAGTGGCCAGCAAATGGGCTTTGGGTCTCCACTCTGCACTTCCCCCTTCATTCACTATTTATATATATATATTACCATATATATACCATATATATGGTATATATATATTTTTTGCATAATACCTTATACCTGGTCCCTTTGGCACCATGTGATCGCACAGGCTGTTGTGCTTCTTCCATGTGGGCTTTTTTGCTTCTGAGCTAGATGGCCGCTTGTTCACCTTCAAGCCTTTAAGACCCCAGACACTATCTCTTTTGATAGCCAGGCACCATCAGCTTTCTTCGCCACATTTGCTTATGCACCCGTTTGTCTTCGCCAATCGTATCATGGAGGTGTGCAGCTAATACTGTGATTTTTTTGTTCTTTGATGCCTGATAACTGATCCCTTCGGGACCTCGTGATCACACAGGCTGGTGCGCTCTTCCATGTGGGCTTTGTTTCTTCTGAGCTAGATGGCCGCTTGTTTATCTTCAAGTCTTTAAGACCCCAGACACTATCTCTTTTGATAGCCGGGCACCATCAGCTTTCTTCACCACATTTACTTGTTCACAAGCTTTGGCTTCAGCAGTTGTGTCGGGAGGATGAGCACTGTAGAGTGCCAATTTAATAAAAGAAAGTATTCATGCATTGAGGGAGTGCTTGAGTTAAGGCCCAAGGTCCTGCCACAACCTTAATACTAAACCTATAAATATAGACACATAGATCTATTTCCCTATACATATATATATATATATACACATATATATATATATTTGCATGTACATGTCTTTGTCTAGACCTCTATAAATGCACTTTGACTCCTAGCTCTTTCCTCCATCTCCCTTGACTTTCCTCCTGTCCCACTACCATGCTCCGTCCCAAACTGGGTTACAGCTATACCTCTTCTTTTTGTAATCTTACCCTTGATCATTCCCTACCATGCCTGCCACTTCCCCCTCACTACCATTTTGAGTCCCATGTTGTTCCCTTGTCCCTGTGTTTGTTAACACCACTTCCTTACCCCCCCACACACCTTCCCCTATCCCAAGTGCCCCCGGAACTGTTGGTCCTGTTGTTTTTCCTCCAGATAGTTCATCCAGCCTGTCTTATTGAGACAGACCTGTGGAGACACTAACATGCACGAAAACAAGACAGAGGAAAACAGAGCAACAGTATACAACCAGACAACAAAACAAGAAAACAAACCACTGACAAAGAACAAAACAAAACACATCAAGAAAGAAGAGCTTATAGTTAGTTCAAGGATCATTTGTTGGACCTTAGGAGTGTTTTCCAATCCAGTCTGTTGAGGCACCACAACCTGGCCCCAAAGTCCACTTTCAGCATTCCCTGGGGACCTTGTCCCTCCATTCCCTTGCTGTTCCACTGCACTCCACCACACTTTGCCTCGGTGTGGTGGAATCAGGTTAGGTGCAATTCGCACACTGTGTCTCCAGTGCTGTCCCCTGTATCACCCTTGGTCACTGAGGGGCATCATGTCTCATAGTGGGGCCAGCCATGTTGTTCTCTTTGTGGACTGGCTGCTCTGAGACTGGAACTCTTTAGGGGAGTAGAAAGCCTCATCTTTCTCCCTTGGAGTGGCTGGGGGATTTCAAATTTGCCATTTCAGACATTGCGTTTAGCAGCCCAACACATAACCCCTATACCCCACCATAGCTACAGAAACAATAAAGAAACAAAATACAACAACACTCATTGCCATTGGGTGCATAACAATCCTATCGAGAGAAAATACTCCGGCCTCCTGGGTTTCCAAGGCTATAACTCTTTGTAAAAATAAAATTGTGTTATGTTTACAGTGAAAGTTTACATAACCAATTAGATTCTCATTTAACAAATTCTCTACTTGTTTAGTGACATTAGTTACTTTTTTCAATAAAAAGGAAAGCAGAATATTAAAACAAGAACAAATGAAAAACGTGTTAAGAGTAAAGACAAATGATAAGATGTTAATGTTTAACCTAATCATATCTGCAACAATACACTTTCTGATGTACTGACGGTGAGCAGGGTTTAATCCCATCCCTGGTGAATGGTCCCAGGGGATTTAATGGAGGCTTATTCTCTGTGGAATCTCTGCCAATGCATTTTGAGTTTTTATACTCATCTAAGGCTATAACTCTTTATGGGAGAAGAAAGCCTCATCTTTCTCCAAAGGAGCGACTGGTGAATTCCAACTGCTGACCTTGCAGTTAATAGCCCAACACATAACCCATTATGCCACCAGATGAGAGATTTGTCTCTGGGTGCCTTCCAATGCAAGCACTACAATTATGCAAGGAGGATATTTTTTTCTGTACTGGAGCCAGGTCAAGTCAGAACCAGTGTGTCCATGGTTTGCAGCGAAGTCAGAGGAAGAAGAGGGTAGACTGTCTATAACTTCTCATAGTCCAGGGAAATGCTAGGCCTGGAAGGGGGCATGCTGGCTCAACCATGTTCAGAAAGTCTGCACACTAACCTCCCCGGCTCAAATAATTACCAGCACCATGTCTCTGAATATCACCTAAAAGCAAAATAGTGAAAGCACCATTTCCATTTCATAATACTTTTATTAAAAGTAAAGTTCAATTCAGTGATGTGAAGAAGCTGGGAAAATTATGTTTTCATTTCTTTCTTTTTCTTTCCCTCCCTTTCCCCTTCTTCTCCACAGAACTGAGAGGCAGAGGGAATAAAGGCAGCATGGCACCAACTGGAGGACACCGTGGGGTCAAGGTCACCATTAACTCATGCTTGTCCAGTTTGGAGGGGCAACTGGATGTCCTCATTTGTGAAATTGCTTATTTATCTTTTTGAGTTAACAAGGTATGGTAAAAAATGATTGTTGGTGTTTTTGTTAGGAACCTTCTAGTCCAGTCCAACTCATAGTGACTCAATGCATCAGTGCAGAGCTCTCTAGACCAATGGTTCTCCACCTGTGGGACCCTTGCACAGTGTGACTATAACAAAATTACAGTTATGAAGTAGCAATGAGAATATTTTTATGGTTGTGGAGGTCACCACAACATGAGGAACTGTATGAAAGGGTTGTGGCATTAGGAAGTTTGAGAACCACTGCTCTAGGCTTTTCTATGCTGTAATCTTTACAAGAATGAGTTGCCTGGTTTTTCTTCCAAGAACAGAGCCACTGGTGGGTTCAAACCTTCAACCTTTTGGATAGCAGCTGAGCACTTAACCATTGTGCCTCCAGGGCTCTTTGATAAACTCTATTAGAGGGTCTTAACCATTGCAACCCCATGGATCCTTTTGGCATTTAGGAAAGGCTATGGAACACCTGCCCACTCCCCAGAATAATATTTCCAAATACCTCCAATGAAATACAGAATCACAAAGGCACAAATTGTATTGAAATGCAGTGATAAAAATAAAAGACATTGGATTTGTGGCAAATATACATGTTAATAAAAACATTAAATATGATCTGATAGTGGGTCTAATAAACCAAACCAACACCATTGAGTTGATCCTGACTCACTGTGACCCTATATAAAATTCCTCAGGCTAAATCTTTACAGGAGCAGATCATCTCACCTTCCTCTCAGTGAACAACTGGTGCCTTTGAACTGCCAACCTTGAGGTTACCTGCCCAATGGCTCACCCACAGCGTCACCGTGAGTTCTAGATAGTGATGAGCATGAACTGTACTCAACGATGGCTGCAACGACTAGCATGGGGTGTGAAAGCATGTAGAATTTCTCTCGGTGGTAATCGCATGGCTATTCTGAACACAGCTGTGGACATGCTAAACTGCCCTGCGAGCTTAGGGAAACTAACTCAACCAGGATTGTCCCTCATCCAATTTGACATTGCTCCCCAGCCTGCTGGGGCTCAGTGGCTCAGTGTTAGGGTCCCTTGTCTAGATACCAGGGCTGGCATGGAGAAAGTCATTCCTCTGCAGCCTTCTAGTGTGTGGGGGAAGATATTAGTGTTAAGCCTTGGCAGGAAATTGCTGGATTTTCCTGGCAGCCACATTCTTAATAACCATTTACTGGATACATATTATATTCTGAGGGTAAATTGGTGGTTCAGTTGTAGAATTCTCCTTTTTCATGTGGGAGATCTGGGTTTGAGTCCAAGACAGTGAAACTCATGTGCATCCAACACTCATTTGTCAGGGGGATGCTTGGTTATTGCTGAGGTACTGAACTGATTCTGTGTTGCTATGATACTGAAATGGGGAAGCTTGGTTGGGTGCGGCTTTGAGACTGAACCTGTTTCTGTGATGTGTCCAGACTAAGATGAGCGATGAAGAAGAGCGTGGCTTTCTTCTTCTGAAAACCAGTTAACGAAAACCCCTGTGAATCACAATCTGATGCACAACCAAAGAGATGGTGCAGGACCAGGGAGAATATTGCCCATGGAGTCACTGGGAGCTGGTTGTCACAGTGAGTTGGAATGGAAGCTGACTCAACAGCAACTAACAACCATTGTGTTCCAGGCACTCGATTTGCTTTAAAAATCTAGCTCAGTCTTCTGGTACAGGGAAGTGATTAATCGTGCCTACTTTATAGCACACTGTGAACCCTGATCAATGTCAGGCCCTGCTTGTGTTTTGTCCCTCCTTTTCCACATTCACATCACTTCCATTCCCCTCTTCAGATTAATACCCCCTGCTGGGTGCTTGGTGTGTGTGTGTCCTTATAGGCATACAGCAATGTGCACTAGACCATGCTGCTTGGTGAATGGGCTTTCAGCTTCCATGAATGGTACTGCAATATAAATCTCATTCGGTTTTTGACCTTTTCAACTCCTTGCAATGTCATTAAGAGTTATTGTCATGCTGCATATCAATTGTATGTGCTGCTGCGTGCCACTTGGTCATGAGCAATCATCATCTTTCTTTTGTTTCCTTCTTCAGTTGTCTGTTGATTGGCATCCAATTCGGCTCCAACTCTTCTCTACTGCAGGTATCAGTGTGGTGACCATTCTTGTAAAAATGTCCCAAGGGCCCTGTGAATTGGATAAATAGCTTGGCCTATATACCCAGGAAATATGTGTTGGGCTGCTAACCCCAAGGTGAGCAGTACCAACCCACCACCTATTCCATGGAGCAAAGAGAGGCTGTCTGCTGTCGTAAGAATTTAGTTTTGTTAACCTAAAGCAGCAATTCTACTGTGCCTTGTAGGGTTGCTAATGAGGAAGAATCAACTGGGGTTTTGTTTGCTTTTATACATCCAGGAGAGAGCTTTGATGGGGGAGATATTAAGTGCTTGGCTGCTAACCCAAAGGTCAGTAGTTTGAAGCCGTCTTCCACACACTGTGGGATAAAGGCATGGCTGTCTACTTCCCAATAGAAGCCTTGAAAACATCATGGGACCATTCAGCTTTGTTTGATAGGGTCACGAGGAATGAAAGTCAACTCAGTGACTGCGCTTCTTTGGTTGTACGCCCAGGAGGGGCTCACTAGGTCCTAGGCTCCATTCAATGGACTTTCACTAAGCTCTGCCAGATTGCTGTGCAGCAAACCTGCATCATTAGCAGTGTTTCTCTGCTTTCCCCGGATCTCCAATGACACTTGGTATGTTTGACTTTCTAACTGTTGCCCGTTTGATGGTTTTAAAAAGCCAAGCACAATAAACTCATCTATCCCAGGCACTTTATGGTTCTGTAGCAGATTCTTAGGGTTGCCATGCTACATTCCTTTGACCCATCTCCGACACCATCTCACTGCCTTCCAGTCAATACCGACTCATAGCGATTCTGTGTGGCAGTGTACAATTGCCCCCTGCGAGTTTCAAACACTACAACTCTTTATTGGAGTAGAAAACCCCATCTTTTTTCCTTGGAGCTAGTAGTTTTGAACTGCTGACCTTGAAGTTAGCAAACCAACTTGTAACCACTGCACTTCCAGGGCTCCTCCTGATATCCATCATAGCAGTGGCGAACGGCTCTATGTAAGTGCAGGCTCCTGCTGAAATGGTGTCTTATCACAACTGTGCAGCACGCAGCTCTCCATGTCCTTCTGCCTCGAAGCCTTTTCAAAGGCATGGAAAGCCAAACCCAGGAAGGTAGGAGAGGTCACCTTACTAGGAGGAATGCTCAACACCACTACAGGCGAAGAAGAGCCCAGCCTCCTGTTTCTGGTAGACAATTCTAGGACAGAACCCATGTTGCTCAGAAGTCCTGGGGGAATCAAGACCCTGTATCCTACATTAAAAGCCTCAACACCCCGTTCCCATTGTGATTGCTTCTCCCCCTAACTCAGTCTTGAGTCCGCTTTCCTATTCCCACTCCCTGCCATCAGATCTCAAATAGCCTCCCTGCACCCAGGCCTGAGGAATAAGCTCGGCATGCACGGGCACTCAATCAAAGACACACATATTACTCTGAATCTCCAAAAGAACCCTGTGGCCTACGTGTGTAATCCCCAGTTCACAGATGAGAAATGGATTGAAAAACAGTGACACACCAATGATCACACAGGCAAGGGTTCAAGTCTGTGTCTATCAGTTATTCTTTTATTCAAGTATGCCTGAGAAGACTGGGTCTTAACACTTGAGCAATCTTCTTGGAAGAATAAGGCAAACTACAGAAAACACAAAATGAATATCGCTTTTGTTCGTTTATCCATTTGCCAAAGTCATAATACCTATAGTGCTAAGAATAGTATTCAAAGTGTCTAATACTACCCCCTCAAAGCTTACATACTAGTCACCAAACTCAAACAAATAAAATGCTATCAAGTTGATTACAACTTATAGCAACCCCATATAGGGCTTCCAAGACTGTAAACCTTTACAGAAGCAGAGAGCTTCACTTTTCTCCCCCTGAGTGACTGGTGCATTTGAACTACTGACCTTGTGGTTAGCAGCCCATTGCTAAATTATTAGTTCCATAATCATTACGCTTACTTAACTCTACATTCTTTTAATTATTTCTCTATCAGTCCAAATTGCATCTGGCTACATGGGAAAAAAAACAAACCGACTCTAGTGGTCTAATCACAAAAGCTTCATTTTTCTTATATTAACACCAAAAATACCAAACCAGTTGCCACTGAATTGATTCTGATTTACAGTTACCCCCATATGATTCAGGGTAGAACTGTGCTCAATGAAGTTTTCAAGGGCTGAATTTTTAAATGTAGATTGCCAGGTTTTTCTTCCAAGGCATCTTTGGCTTAGCAGTGAATTGTGTTAACCCTTTGCACCACACAGGGGTTTGTCTTATACAATAGTAAGTCTTGAAATAGGTAGCCTAGGTCTGGCGTATTTGCTCAGGGACTCATCTTGGATATAGGAGAATGCATGCTTTTTGGTCTGCCAAACTCATGTAACCTATGTGACTCTCCCATCTTTCAATATTCTGACTAGGGAGCATGACAGCAGAAGAGCCAAGGACAAAAATGAAATGGGTTATGCCAGACAAGTGTTTTGCCTTAAACAACAACAAAAACTTTCTTGGGAGTCCTACTCAGTATCTTTCACCTACACATATTTGGCCCAAACTGGGTCAAATGCTTATGCATAGCTGCAAGGCAGCCTAGGAGTGAGCGATTTAAGTAGGTACATTATCACCCTAAACAAAATTGAGCTTCTATTAGTAGTAAGAATGAGAAAAATGGATACTGTTTAGGCATATAGCAGGGTTGGGTAGAATTCTATTTTGTGTCTTAATTTACATTTTGAATGAACTCAGAAAAAGTCACAGAGAGTAGAACAAAGGGATGGATGTGCATCCAACCACCTCAACTACTCATTTCTTTTCATGCTCTCCCTCTAGCTTCCCTGAATAGTTCTTGGTTACACATTGGGCTGCTAATTGCACGGTCGGTATTTTAAAATCACCGGCTGTTCTTCGGGAGAAAGATGGGACTCTACTCTGTAAAGAGGTACAGTCTCAGAACCTCACAGGTACAATTTTACCCATGTCCTGTAGGGTTGATATGAGTTATCATTGATTCAATGGCAGTGAGCTTGGTTTGGATAGATCTGTGGAATCTTAGGATGGAATAGTTTGAATACACAGAAAAAAATTCAGTGGAATCATAACCCTCCAAATAATTACCCTCTAAAGCCACAAAGATCAACTGTGTCCAGCATGGTGACAGTTTAGCATATGCCATGGGGACATTGCTCATATCCCAGTGTTGTTAATCAACAAAAACTCACGCACTGCCACTTATAGTGACCCTATGCACAATAGAATAAAAGCCTTTCTAGTCCTGTGACATCCTCACAATGGTCATATTTTAGCCTATTGTTACAGCCACTGTGTTGATCCATCTCATTCTGGGTTTACCTGTTTTTTGATGATGCTCTACCAAGTATTTTGTCCTTTTCTAGGGACTAATTTCTCCTGATACCATGTTCAAAGTATATGAAATAAAGTTTTACCATCCTCACTTCTAAAACACATTCTGGCTGTACTTCTTCTGGGACAGACCTCTTTGTTCTGCTGGGCATTCGTGGTATATTCAATATTATTTGCAACATCATATTTTAAAAGCATCATATTTTCTTCAGTCTTCCTTAATTATGGTCCATCTTTCACATGCATATGCCAAACATTACCATCAAGTCTATTGTTATTCATAGTGACCATATAGGGTTTCCAAGGCTGTAAATCTTTACAGGGTCAAATAGCTTCCTCTTTCTTCTGTGGAGCAGCAAGTGGGTTGAACCACCAACCTTGCTGTGAGTCATTCAACCCATACCAGACACTGAAATTAAGACTCCTTTCACATGCATCTAAGGTGATTAAAAATATCAAGGCTAAAAGCAGGCATAACTTGCTAATCCCCAGAGTAAAACATTTGCTCTTTCACATTTTAAAGAGGTCTTTTACAACAGATTTTTCCAATGAAATACGTTGATTTATTGACTGCTGCTTCTGTGAGTATTGATTGTGGGTCCAAGTAAAATAGAGTTTAGCTACGTTTCTCTATTTGTAATGATGTTGTGGGTTTATATTTGTCAAGTTGAGAAGACATTTGTATTCTTAGTGTTGAAGACTAATTTATATGAGCTTTATCATTAAGTACTTCAAGGCCTATTGACTTTCAGCCAGCAAGATTGGGTCATCTGCATAACACAGGTTGTTAATGATTCTTCCTCCAATTCAGATGCCTCAACTTCCTCATACAGAGCAGCTTCTCAGATTATTTGAATAAGTATAGTGTGATAGATAGGTAGGTTTATAGTGCCAACCTGGCCAATAAGAACATGTGGGATTAATAAGTTCGCAGTTTGATTCGTGGGCAAAGAGATAAATGGCTCAGCAAGCCACACCTATCTCTCAGTTGCTCTCTGGTGATCAGACCAGTGTGTGGCTGCCTTACCTAGTTCTGCAGTTTGCTGCCTGGCTGTACTGCCATATTTACTGTTGCATGGAAGTGAGTTAAACTGAGTCCTCTGTACTGCTATGTGGACTAATTAGCTGTTATATTCCTTCGTGTTCTATCTATCTATCAAATCATAAATGTCCTGGTTTTGTTTCTCTAGAGAACCCTGTCTAACACATATGGTGAAAGGATATAACCACAACACACACTCTCCTGATTTTAAACCACGCACTATCCCCTTGTTCTATTCGAACCACTTCCTGTTGCTTTATGTACAGGTACCACAGGAGCACAATTAAATGTACGGGAATTCCCATTGTTCTCATATGTATTCATATGCTACCCAAAGTTTGTTATGATACACAGTAAAATCCTCTGCATAGTCAATAGTACATAAGTAAACATTTTCCTTGTATCCTCTGTTTTCAGCCAAGGTCCATCTGAAATCAGCATTGATATACCTTGCCTCATGCCCTCTTTTAATACAGCCTGGATTTCTGGCAGCTTCCTGTTGACATATTGCTATAACTACTTTTAAAGTTATCTTCAATAAAATTGTACTTGCATGTCATATTAATGTTATTTTACATTAATTTGCAGATTTTGTTGCATCATATTTCTTTAGAATGGACACAAATATTAATCACTTCCAGTTGGTTGGCCAGATAGCTATCTTCCAAATTTCTTGACATGGACTATCACTGCATGAGCGTGTTGAAATATTTCCATTCCTATCCTTCCTTGCTTTTCACTAATGCTTACATTGCAGCTTCAACTTCATCTTGGCCTTTTGAACTAGTAGAACCTCAACTAATTCTTGGGTACAGAGACTCTGTATACTCCTTCCATAGTCTTAGGATTCTCCCTGCATCATTCAATAGCTTGATAAATAATCCTTCAACATTTTAATCCAAGGCTTGGATTTTTTCTTCTGTTCTTTCAATTTATGATATGCTGACTGTACTCATTCCTTTTGCTTTCCTAATTCCAGGTCTTTACACGTTACAATATAATTCTTTACTTTATCTTCTCAAGCTGGCCTTTCAAATTTTTCTGTTCAACTCTTTTACTTCATCATTTCTTCCATTTGCTTTAGCTGCTTTAGGTTCAAGAGCAAGTTTCACAGTCTCCTCTGATATCCACTGTAGTATTTTCTTTCTTTCCTGTATTATTAATGATCTTTTTGAGGAGCCCCCAATAAAATAATTTATGATAAATAAACAAATAGCCCCAGTTGACATGACAAAAAAAAAAGTTTGATGACCTTGATGCTATTTCACAAGTCTTCTGGTAGCTGATCATTAATGTTCAATATGTCCAAACCATTCTTGAGATAGGCTCTAAATTCAGGTGAGATATTGTGAGAGTATGGTTTGGTGTCAATTTAGCTTGACCAGGATCTTCAGAAGGTGCAGGTCACAGTCTCCTTGGGGGTGTGACCTATTTCATAGCTATAAGTAGACTGTGGAGAATGGGCTCACTCTTTTTCTTCCAGATGAAAAGACCCTGGACCCTACGTCTGGCTTCTTGGGATGGCAATCACCATGAGACCTGCTGACCCTAAGAGCTGTCTGTGGTCTTCCAACTGCCTGTTGACTTTGGATTCTCCCAACTCTGCCTCCACCAACCTGTGGTTTTCCTGTTTCTTGGGCTATTCCTCCAACAGCTTCATGAGTCTGGAAGGGCCTCTAGTTTGCATCTGATTTATGGGCTGGAGTTGGACTGGGGTTTCTTGTTGTGTGGACTTCTTAATGTAAAATTCTTTATTGATATAAATTTCCTTCTTCTACATGTATCAGTATCACTGGTTTGTTTCTCTAGAAACCCCAGCCGACCACAGATTTAATGTAGGCTGTATTTGGGCTCTTTTGCGTTCTTATTTTAATTTTCTTTAGGTTTGACTTGAACTTGCATATTAGTAATTGATAGTCTGTTACATAGTTGGCCTCCGGTCTTATTTTGTCTCAATGATGTTGAGCTTCTCTATCCTGTCTTCCCACAGATTTAATCAATTCCATTCCTGTGTATTCCACATGTATATATGCCGCTCCTGTTGTTGAATAAAGCTGTTTGCAATGAGGAAGTTATTGCTCTTGTAGAATTCTTTCATGCATTCTTTAGCTTCTTTTCGATCCCCAAAGCCATAGTTTCTAATTACTCTTTCTTCCTTTTTGTTTCCATGTGTGCATTCCAATTGTCAGCAATTATTAATGCATTTTCAGTACATGTGTGATCAATTTCAGACTAAAGAAGTTGGTACAATTCTTCATTGGCTTTAGTGGTTTGTGAGAAAATTTCAATAATGGTTCTATTAACCGGCCTTCCTTATGTGTGAAGATAGATATTATTCTGTCACAGGCAGCATTGCATTTCAAGATAGATCTAGAAATGCTCTTTTTGAGGATGAAAGAGACATTCTTTTGAATTTGTCATTGTCAGCATACTCATTCTTATCATTTTAAGATTCAAAGGGACTATTTCAACTCACCAATGCCTAGGATACTGATCTTTATAGGTCAGATTCCATTTTTTATGATTTCCAATTTTCCTAGATTCTTAATTTGCACGATTCATGTTCTGATTATTAATGAATGGTTGCAATGATTTTTCTCATTTTGAATTATAATCCATCAGCAAATGAAGGTGCCAGAAAGCTTTAGTACACTTTGTTGCTAGATGCCTTCAAGTCAGTTCTGTCTCATAATAATGCCTACACAACAGAATGAAACATTGCCTGGTCGTGCCCCATACTCAAAAATTTTGTTATGTTTGAGCCCATTGTTGTAGGAATTGTCTCGATCCATTTGATCGGGTGTCTTCCTCTTTTTGCAACCCCTCCACTGTAATGTGTATGATATTCCTCCAGGGACTGGGCTGTCCTGATAACCTCTGCAAAGTACAGGAGATGAAGTCTCGCCATCCTATCTGCCAAGGAACATTTAGCTGCACTTCTTCTCAGACAGATTTGTTTATTCTTCTCTCCACCCATGGTACTTCCAGAATTTTTTTGTCAGTACCTTAATTCAAATGCACCAGTTCTCCTTCAGTCGTTCTCATTCAATGTTCAAATTTCACATTCATTAATCCTAAGTGAAATTCTTGATCTTCAGTACTTTAAAGTGGTTATGTGCAGTAGATTTGCCTAATGCAATATGTTATTTGGTTTCTTGATTGTTGTTTCCATGAGCATTAGTTGTGAATCTAAGCAAGACGAAATCCTTGATAACTTCAATATTTTCTCCATTTATTATGATGTTATCTACAGCTCCTGTTGTGAGGTTTTGAGTTATCATTAAGGTGGACCCTACTTGGAGGAAGCTCTCTTTCTCGGTGATATTTTGATTGTTTTGCAATCTGAGGGGCTCATTTTCTGGCATTATATCAGACAATATTTTACTGCTATGCAGAAAGTTTTCAATGGTGAATCCCTCAGAAGTGAACTGATTGTTTTGTCGTCCTGTCAGTTCTTAGTCTGGAAGCTGTGTTGAAATCTGTTCACCGTGGGTGATCCTGCCTGGTATTTGAAGTACTAGTGGACTAACTCCCAGCATTACAGCAAAGCACAAGCTACCACAGTGCAGCAAATTGACAGATGGGGCGGGGGAGGGGAGTTGTCATTGTTAGACACTGTTAATTTGGCTCTAACTCATAGCACCCACAGCCTGTTTCCTCACAGTTAATGTTGGAGACCGTTTTTGCAGCCAGTATGCCAATTCATCCCATTGAGGACCTTCTTCTTTTTTTCACCACTCCACTTTACAAAGTATGATATCCTTCTCTAGGGACTATGCTCAGCTGTTAACATGTCCAAAGTATGTGATATGATGTCTTGCCATTCTCACGTCTAGGAAGCATTCCGGCTCTACTTCCGCCAAGAAAGATTTGCTCCTTCTTCTAAAAGTCCATGGAAAATTCAGTATTCTGCACCAGCATCATAATTCAAAGACATCAACTTTTATTTTACCTTTCATAATTATTGTCCATTTTCAAGTACATATGAGGTGATTGAAAGTACCATAGTATGATAGTTATATAATTTTATGTCAGTTTGAAGATATGTAAAAGTGTAAGGTTGGTATCCAATCTGTCAATCACACCATAGCCTGATGGTGCCTCTTTGTGGCCATGGCCTTCTCATAAGGAGGGCCCTGGGAACCTCCCCTTCTTTTTGCATTCACCTGACTGCTTCCTGCCCACGTTGAGAGCTGCCAGAGTCTTGCCATGCTTCCATCGACCTTGGGTCCACACGACATTACAATCACTGGCCTTTGACATCCCTGCATTCTGCATCATTGCATGTAACTGCGTAAGTTGGAAAGGAACTTATGGGCTAGTGTTGGACTTATGGACTTGAGTTGGACTGGCCTGGGATATTTCCTTGAAATAGAAATACTATAATGACTTCTTGATAGAAAACTATTTATTGCACATATATGAGTGGCACTTGATTTGTGTCTCTAGTCAGCCTGGCTTACATCCAGTTCACTGCCATCAAGTTGATTCCAACCCTTAGCAACTCTATAGGACAGGGGAGAGATATCCCTGTGGGTTTCCAATACTGGAACTTTGTATGGGAGCAGAATTGCTGATCTTGTGTTGAGCAACCCAACTGGGTTGGTTCTGACGCATTATGTTTGCAACCACTATACCACTAGGGCTCAGCTGTGCCTTATTCCTCAAAGTGACATCTTTTAACACTGGAAATTGGTCTTCAGCAAGATCTACCAGTGTACTCGGTCATATGATTTATTTCTTTTTACACTGTTTTGATTGTGATATGAAGGAAAATATACAGAGTAAATTGATTTTCCTTACAATTCATGCAATGTTTTGCGATATTGATTGCAATACCTACAATGCAATACTACTTTTCCTATTCCCTCCCTTTGTTTTCCGTTTCCATTGGTCTTTCGTTCCCATTCCTTCCTGCCTTCTGAGTAACTCCCTGACAAATGCTGGGCTCTGAATTGTACATCGTTGACAGTATAGGTCTCCTATTTGGGGGCTGAAAGTTGAGCCATGGAAGTGAGGTCAGGTGTCAAATGGGAATTCCACTAGTGCCTATCATATCCTAAGGTTAGTCTTCTTATTTTGAGTTCTACATTTTCCCAAGTTGATCCAGGGCCTACTACTGTGAGTACTCTCAGAGCAATCTGCAGTGAGAACCCTATGCTATCTTGGTCTTCTGGACTCAGCGCTGTGGAGCCTGGGCTTCATGTGGTCAGTGAATCCCTTTCATCTTCTTTTGATGCTATCTGTGTAATTCTGTATTTTGAATTTCTCTTCAATTTTTTCAGCTAGTGAAATGCACATGCTTTTCATTTTTGCTGTCCTAATTCCAGGTCTTTGCACCTTTTCATATAATTCTTCATTCCATCTTTTTGAATTCCCCTTTGAAATTTTATGTTCAGCTTCTTTATTCAGCGTCTTTACTTCATCAATTATTTCTATATTTCTCTCTCTCTCTTTTTCGTACTTCATCATTTCTTTCATTGGCTTCAGCTACTCCACATTCAACGTGACATCCATTTTGTCTTTTCTTTAGTTTCTATCTTTTTAATTATCTTTGAATTTCTTTATTTATGATGTTCTTGATATTATTGCAGAACTTGTATCATCTCAGGTGATTTGTGTTCAATGTGTCAACTTTCTTCTTGAAGTATCCTCTAATTTAGATGAGATATACTCAAATTCATACTTTGACTCTTGGGGACTTGTTTTAATTTTATTTGAATTCGAGTTGAATTTGCCATTGATGGTTTGTTCCACAGTTGGTCTCCAGTCTCGTGACTGATGATATTGAACTTCTTTATACCGTAAATACTTGAGTATAAGCCGAGTTTTTTTCAGCACAATTTTTTGTGCTGAAAAAGCACCCCAGCTTTGGGGGGTAAAATTAGTTGCCTTGGGTTATACTCGAGTATATATAGTAGTTTATTTCAACAGATGTAGTTGATTTAATTCCTGTGTATTTCTATCCAATATACATGATCCATGTCTATGGTTACTGTTTACATCACTGAAAAATAAATGTTCAATCAATAAGCCATCCTCATTGGAATATTCTGTCATGAGATCTCCCATGTGGCTTCCATCCCCATGGCCATATTTTCTAACTAGTGATCCTCCTCCTTAGTTTCCAATTTTTGCATTCAAGTCATCAGTAATCTTGATTGCATGTTTCATCAATTTCAGACTGAAAAGGTTGGTAAAAATCCTCAATGGCTTTATTGTTAGCATTAGTGGTTGGTGTGTCAATTTGAATAATAACTTTATTAATTATTCATCCTTGTAGGTGTAATATATCCTACACCTAACAATGGTGAACATTGGAATCGATGTTGAAACATTCTCTTTTTTAACATGAAAGTCATCCATTCCTTTCAAATTTGTTACTCTGGTATGTAAACCATATTATTATGACATTCAAAATGGCCAATGCCAGTCTATTTCAGTTCAATAACACCTAGAGTGTTTGATCTTTATGTGTTCCATTTTTTCATGGCTTCCAATTTTTCTAGATACATATTTCATGCATCCAATCTTCTTGTTAGTGGTTATTGCAGTACTGCTGTTTCTTCTCATTTTGAGTCATTGCCACATCAACAAATATAGGTCCTGAAAACTTTATATCACTAAGGTCAACTCTACTTTGAGGAGACAGCTCTTCCCCAATTATATTTTGAGTGTCTTCCAACTTGAGGGGTTCATCATCCTGCACTATATGAAAAAATATTCCACTGCTATCAATGTGCTCCACAAACACCACTATTTTTATCAGATGTAGATTGGCAGGTTATTCTTTCTAGTCTATTTAGCTTGTAAGCTTTTCTGAAAATATTCCACCACGGGTAACTATGCTTGTGTTTGAAATACCAGTGGTATATCTCACAAGTTATGATAGTGCAAGAACCTGACATGTCTGACAACTTGGCATGCTAGCCTAATTCCGAATGGCCAGCACATCTCTCTTCCTGCTTTCTCTAGTTTCTGTAGACCACTGTACCTGAGAATGCATGGCTTAGGAGGTTGTGGAGTTAATTCTTGCTTCCTGCAGTAACCCTTAACCAATGACCCATAGGAGTTGTTGGACAAATAGCCACACTCCCTCACATTCTGGGCAGAATAACTAGTGGATTTTCTACAGTGTCTCCAGTAGATTAACCTCCAGTTGCTCACAATTTTAAATTGTTTGATAATGTACTTTTCATTGGCTGCCTTCTTTCCCTTTTCTGTTTCCCATTTCCTTATTGATATCTCCCCCAAAAATGGCTTAATTAAAACCTTTGTCTCAGGATCTAATCCTATGGGGAACCAAAACTCAATCACACAAGACATTTGTCAAATCATGGACTTAGTGGTTATATCTATTATATGTGTAGGTCATGGAAGAGGAGAATTCATACCATCACTTTGAATAGTCATTCGGAGTGCCAACCGGGTCCCCAGCATAGATCCTGGACATCAAAACTCACTGTTTCCTGTATCATAACACTTCCTTTTAGACTTCTGTCATTCAAAAAACTCAACAAATAGTTTGCTGTCTCACTTCAAATTTTGTAGTGTGCAAATATGGCTATGTTTTCATTGTGTGTTTAGCACTGGACAAATCAGCTTTGACCAGGAAGGTGAAGTCATGTGGAGAAAAAAACCAAAAACACTAGCAGCTGTGTGTTGTGGAAGAAAACCCTGTGGATGAAGTGCAATTTTTAGGGAACAGAGACCAGCAAGAAAAACCAATAAGTGTCCACTGTTCTGATGTTAAGGAGAACCCTGGTGAGGCAGTAATTAAGCACTTAAGGGCTAATCAATCAGCAGTTCAAACCCCCCATCTTCCCCAAGGAAGAGTTACGATGTGGAAGTCTGACCCCCTTAAGATTTACATTTATTACCACTACCAACTGATCTGAGAGGGATAGCATTAGGGAATCCTGGATAGCATTCTTAACGAGCTCTAATGGCAGAGTGGACTCCTCATTGTGCTCCTAACCACAAAGTAAGTGGTTCTAACCTATCAGTTGGTCCATGTGAGAAATATGAGTTTGTCTGCTCTGGTAAAGATTTAAGCCTTGGAAAATGAAAGGGTGAAGTTCTATTCTATCTTGTAGGGTCTCTATGAGTCAGCTTCAACACAATGATAATGAATTTGCTTTGGAATTTTGGGATAGAATAGGAGAAATATGTGCAACAAAGTTTAAACTTATTTTAAAAGTTTAGGGGTATTGCTCAGAGAGAGATTCTTGGAACCTACAAGACTGTTGTCCTTAGGCACCTTCAGATCTGGAACTGAACTCACTCCCTTGGCTCAATCTTCAGCCAAACAATAGGTAGATCTATAAGGTAAAAAGTAACACTAATCAACTATTTGAATCAAAAGGATATAATTTATTCAAAGATAAAGTTCAGAAGGGTCAGGAAAGAAGGGGGAATGGAAACAGGAAATACAAGGAGGAAGTGCGATAAGTGATATTACGTTGAGCAGACTGCAGTCAATATCATGAAGCAAAATATGTGTGAACTGTCACATGGAAAACAGATGTATTCTGTAAACCTTCACCCATCTCACAATAAATAGATTTTTTTTCAGCCTTGGAAACCTATGAGGCAATACTATTCTGTCCTATAGGGTACCCATGAGTTGAAATCAACTCAGTGTCAATGGGATATTGATGCTGATGCTTTCTTCCGATTCTAAAAAATAGGGTTATTAGCAATTATTGTGGAAATAGCATGAATGAGACTATGTAAATGGGGTTGGTTACAGATAAATTCTTGTAAATGTTAAAGGATAAGTGATTCAGGATGGACTTACCCAAAAAGAGAAAATTATTGCAAGATTTTGTTCCAGGGATAAAATAAAAATAGGCTTCCTGTGGGTAAGACTTAAGCCTATAGATATGGAATTTAAGGAACTGGTATTCCATGATGGTCACCTTCCCGACACAATCACTCAAGACAAAAAGTGGGTCTATAAACAAATGAGGTGAAGAAAGCTTATGGAGCCTAGGTATCAAAAGATAAAGAGTCTAGGGTTTTAAAGACTAGAAGGTTCACAAGTGGCCATCTAACTCAGAAGCAATAAAGCGCCCATAAAAGAAGCACACCAGCCTGTGTGATCACAAGATGTAGAAGGGATCAGGTTTCAGGCATCAAAGAACAAAAAAATCATATCATTGTGAATGAAGGGGGGTACAGTTAGGAGATCTAAGATCTATCTGTAGGCAACGGGACAACCCCTTACAGAAGGGTCGCTGGGAGGAGATGAGCCAGTTAGGATGCAGTGTAGCAACGATGAAACATATAACTTTCCTCTCGTTCCTAAATGCTACCGCGCCCACTATCATGATCCCAATACTACCTTACAAACCTGGCTAGACCAGAGAATATACACTGGTCCATATAGGAACTGGAAACACAGGAAAACCAGGACAGATGACCCCTTCAGGACCAGTGCTGAGAGTAGCAATAACAGGAGGGTGGAGGAAAGGTGGGGTAGAAAGAGGGATCTGATTACAAGGATCTCCATATAACCTCCTCCATGAGGGAGGGACAACAAAAAAGTGGGTGAAGGTAGATGTCGGACAGTGTAAGATAGGACAGAATAATAATTTATAAATTATCAAGGGTCCATGAGGGAGGGGGAGTGGGAAGGAAGGGAAATGAGCAGCTACTACAAAAGGCTCAAGTAGAAAGCAAATGTTTTGAGAATGATGATGGCAACAAATGTACACAGTGGATTTATGTATAGATTGTACTAAGAGTTGTAGGAACCCCCAATAAAATGATTCTTTTTAAAAACCTCAAAGAGCAAAACACACTATGGTCTATTGTACATCAATGATACTTAAATAAAATTACATAAAAGAGCGGAAAAAGAAATGGAATTTAAGGTAAAGAAAGTATTCCCTTTGAAGACCATATTGCAAATATATATTTAGGCAGGCAATTAGATAAAGACATTTTAAGTCTGGGCTTCTATACCTGCCATCTGTCTGTTATGAAAAGTATAATTAGCAACTAGAATCTCTCATACAAAATCAACTCAATATGGTCTTTCTGGTCTGACCTCCGTGGTGTTCTACTCTGCTTTGATGGAGCTCATCATATCATGACACTATAACAAGATTGAGGAGTTATTTGCATTCTTATGTGGAAGGTAAATCTGTTTGGCCATTCTGTTAGACTAGTTCATTTTCTTTCCTACCATCCCATCTGCCATTTTAATTCAAAACAAGGAGAAAGGCATGTATGTGCCTTTTGAGGAAGGAGAAGATTTTGGTGTGGAAGAAATTCTCTTCTAGACTGCAAGGTAAGTATTTACTCCCTCTAGCCCTGTTGGAGGAGGAGAAAAGGAAGAGAGACAAGGCAAAGAGAACAACCTAGTTAGCTTCATGCCTCCTTACTTTACCTGGGGATTGAGGGGAATATCAGTGACTATGGACCTGTTGTGCTCCCCATTTGGAAGCATGAAGAATAGAGGCTGCCAGGCAGAGCAGCCCTATGGGAAGTCACTGAAGACAAACATATAGAGAGTGCCATCAAGTCTACTGTGATCCATGGAGACCTTATATGAAATGGAATGGAGTGCTGTCTTATCTGGCACCATTGTCACACATTCCTGAATGTTGAAGTCCATTGTTGCAGCGATTAGGTCAATCTGCCTCAACAAGGATCTTCCCTGTCCCTCTATTTCATCAAATATGATGTCTTCCTCTAGCAATTGTCCACTGATAGTGTGTCCAAAACACATTAGTCAGTCAGTGTTCTCTTGTGATCCATAAGGTTTCTTTCAGTAATTTTTGGAAGTGGACGGTCAGGCCCCTCTTCCTTGTCTGTCTTAGACTAGAAGCTTCACTGAAACCTGTCCACCATGGGCAATCCTGATGGTATTTGAAATTCTGGGAACAGAGCTTCCAGCATCATAACAATACACAAAACATTATAGTACAACCAACTGACAGATGAGAGGAGGATATCTATATCTATATATCTCTATATCTCTATTTCTATATCTCTATATCTCTCTATCTCTCTATCTCTCTCTATCTCTCTCTCTATCTCTATCTCTCTCTATCTATCTCTATCTCTATCTATATTTATCTATCTATCTATATCTATCTATCTATCTATCTATCTATATATATATATATATATATATATATATATATATATATATATATATGGAGAGAGAGAGTAAAACTGGCAATGCAGTCTGATTAGGCAGTATACTGATGATCTGCTGCTAACAGAAAGTATCCCCACAAATAACATCTTAAAGTAATGATAACATCAATTTTGCTCACAAATCTGCAATCTGGGCAGAGCTCAGTGAGGACACTAGTTTTGGCTTCATCAAGCATTAGCTGGGGTAGCTCAAAGGACAGAGGCTGCAGCTCTCTTAAGACTCACTCCCTCACACAACTGATACTTCTATTGGTTGGAGCTCAAGAAGAACCCTATATGTGACATTTTCATTTGGCTTGGTCTTCCTTGCAATATCCTGACAGGGTCCAAATGGTGAACAACCCAATACGACCAGGTGGAAGTCACAGAGCAACACTTCTGCCATAGTCAAAGGCCTGCCAAGATGCAAGGAAAAGGGAAAGCAGGCTCTGTTTCTGGAAAAATGAACACAAACTCATCTTGTAACAAGAGAATGTGCGATGTGCAACATTAGGACAGTCATCTTTGAAGGACACAACCTGCCACGAGCCAAGATACAGAGACAGATTTCTAAGAAAGCGGAAGAGCAGGACTTATACTTAAAGATAAAGCCACAGACTTCATAGGACAAGAACAATAGGGAGACAAGCAAAGGAAAGCTCTAGTATGCAAGCCTAACATGGCTAAAGATAGGGACAATGTCAGGACTGAACTGGAAGCAAGCAGACACCTGTGCAAGGCAGAACCCCTGAAGTTGTGAGTGCCTTCAAAGCTAAGTCAAAGTACCTTGGGGCGTAAGAAGGGAAGGAGCGGGAGAAGGAATTAATGGTTAGGTTTATAGAATTTGTAAGTCTGGGGACAGAGCATCAGGAATAGCTGGGTTCTGGCACTCAGTTGATACCATCAGAGTTTGAACCTTTTCCTTTCAGTGTTGTTTCCTTTTGAGTTTCACGCAGGCTTCCTGATGACAGCTGTAGTTTTATCTAGAAGCTCAGGAATTCTATTAGAGAGAGGCTCTTTTCCTTTCTAATCATTGGTGGTACTATCAGGTAAGCATTGCTGGGGCACCCCAAGACTGGGGCTACCTAAGCCTAAGGGCTGGGGCGCTTCAGGCCTGGGGCTCCCAAAGCCTAAGCGCTTTGGCGCCCCAGGTTTGGGGGTCCCTAAGCCTAAGGGCAGGGGCGTACCAGGCCTGGGGCTCCCAAAATCTAAGGGTTGGGCCCCCCAGGTCTGGGACACCCAAAGCCTAACGGCTGGGGCGCCCCAGGCTCGGGCTCCCGATGCCGAAGAGCTGGGGTGTCCCAGCCATGGGCTCCCTAAGCCTAAGGGCTGTGGCGTCCCAGGCCTGGAGCTCCCTAAGCCTAAGGGCTAGGACGCCCCAGACCTGGGGCTCCCTAAGCCGAAGGGCTGGGTC
This sequence comes from Tenrec ecaudatus, assembly GCF_050624435.1. Taxonomy (NCBI): domain Eukaryota; kingdom Metazoa; phylum Chordata; class Mammalia; order Afrosoricida; family Tenrecidae; genus Tenrec; species Tenrec ecaudatus. The sequence goes on along the minus strand of NW_027459091.1, from coordinate 251,365 downwards.
CCCACAGGCCTGGGGCTCCCTAAGCCTAAGGGCTGGGCGCCACAGGCCTGGGGCTCCCAAAAGCTATGGCCTGGGGCGCCCCAGCCTGGGGCTCCCAAATCCTAAGAGCTGTGGCGCCCCAGGCCTGGGGCTCCCAAAGTATAATTGCTGGAGCGCTCCAGGCCTGGGGTTCCCAAACCTAAGAGCTGGGGCGCCCCAGGCCTGGGGCTCCCAAAGCCTAATGGCTGGGGCGCCCCAGCCTGGGGCTCCCAAAGCCAAAGGGCTGGGGGCCACAGGCCAGGGGCTCCCTAACTCTAAGAGCTGGGGCGCCCCAGGCTGGGGCTCTCTAAGCCGAAGGGCTGGGGCGACCTAGTCCGGGGCTGCCCAAAGCCTAAGAGCTGAGGCGCCCCAGGCCTGGTGCTGCGTAAGCCTAAGGGCTGGCGCGCCCCAGGCCTGGGGCTCCCAAAGCCTAAGGGCTGGGGCATCGCAGGATTGGGCTCCCTAAGCCTAAGGTCTGGGGGGCCCCAGGCCTGGGGCTCCCCAATCCTAAGAGCGGGGAAGCCTAAGACCTGGGGCTCCCAAAGCCTAAGGGCTGGGGCGCCCCAGGCCTGGGACTCCCAAAGCCTAAGGGCTGGGGCACCCCAGGCCTGGGACTCCCAAAGCCTAAGGGCTGGGGCGCCCTAGTCCTGTCGCGCCCTATGCCGAAGGGCTGGGGCGTCGCAGGCCATGGGCTCCCCAAGCCTAAGGGCTGGTGCGCCGCAGGCCTGGGGCTCCCTAAGCCTAAGGGCTGGGACGCCCCAGGCCTGGGGCACCATAAGTCGAAGGGCTGGGGCGCCCCAGGCCTGGGGCACCCTAAGCCAAAGGGCTGGGGCGCCCTAGGCCTGGGGCGCCCAATTCCTAAGGGATGTGGCGCCCCAGGCCTGGGGCTCCGTAAGCCTAAAGGCTGGGGCGTCCCAGTCCTGGGGCTCCCAAAGCCTAAGGGCTGGGGCGTCGCAGACCTTGGGCTCCCAAAGCCTAAGGGCTGGGGCGCAACTGGCCTGGGGCTCCCAAATCCTAAGGGCGGGGGCGCCCCAGGCTTGGGACTCCCAAAGCCTAAGTGCTGGGGCGCCCCAGGCCTGGGGCTCCCAAAACCTAAGGGCTGGGGTGCCCCAGTCCTGGGGCGCCCCAGGCCTGGGGCTACCTAAGACAAAGGGCTGTGGCGCCCCAGGCCAGAGGCTCCCTAAGCCTAGGGGCTGGGGCGCCCCAGCCTGGGGCTCCTTATGCCTAAGGGCGGGGCTACCCCAGGCCTGGGGCTCCCAAACATAAGGGCTGGGGTGCCCCAGGGTTGGAGCTCCCAAATCCTACAGGCTGCAGCGCCCCAAGCCTGGGCCTCCTTAAGCCTAAGTGCTGTAGCGCCCCAACCTGGGGCTCCCTAAGCCTAGGGATGGGGCGCCCAAGACCTGGGGCTCCCTAAGCCTAAGGGCTGGGGTGCCACAGGCCTGGGGCTCCCAAAGCCTAAGGGCTGGGGCTTCACAGGCCTGAGGCTCCCTAAGCCAATAGGCTGGGGCGCCCCAGGTCTGGAGCTCCCAAAGCCTAAGGGCTGGGGCGCCCCAGGCCTGGGGCTCCCTAAGCCTAAGGGCAGGTCGCCCCAGGCCAGGGGCTCCCAAAGCCTAAAGGCTGGGGCGCCCCGGCTGGGGCTCCCAAAACCTAAGGGTTGCGGCGCCCCAGGCCAGGGGCTCCCTAAAACTAAGGGCTGGTGCGCCCCAGGCCTGGGGCTCCCTAAGCCAAAGGGCTGGGGCGCCCTAGGACTGGGGCGCCCAAAGCCTAAGGGCTGTGGCGCCCCAGGCCTGGGGCTCCGTAAGCCTAAGGGTTGGGGCGCCCCAGGCCTGGGGCTCCCAAAGCCTAAGGGCAGGGGCGTCGCAGGCCTTGGGCTCCCTAAGCCTAAGGGCTGGGGCGCAACTGGCCTGGGGCTCCCTAAAACTAAGGGCTGGGGCGCCCCAAGCCTGGGGCTCCCTAAGCCAAAGGGCTGGGGCGCCCTAGGCCTGGGGCGCCCAATTCCTAAGGGATGTGGTGCCCCAGGCCTGGGGCTCCGTAAGCCTAAAGGCTGGGGCGTCCGAGGCCTGGGGCTCCCAAAGCCTAAGGGCTGGGGCGTCGCAGGCCTTGGGCTCCCAAAGCCTAAGGGCTGGGGCGCAACTGGCCTGGGGCTCCCAAATCCTAAGGGCGGGGGCGCCCCGGGCCTGGGATTCCCAAAGCCTAAGGGCTGGGGCGCTCCAGGCCTGGGGCTCCAAAAGCCTAAGGGCTGGGGTGCCCCAGTCCTGGGGCTCCCTAAGACAAAGGGCTGTGGCGCCCCAGGCCAGAGGCTCCCTAAGCCTAAGGGCTAGGGCGCCCCATGCCAGGGGCTCCATCAACCTAAGAGCTGGGGCGCCCCAGGCTGGGGCTCTCTAAGCCGAAGGGCTGGGGCGACCTAGTCCGGGGCTGCCCAAAGCCAAAGAGCTGAGGCGCCCCAGGCCTGGTGCTGCGTAAACCTAAGGGCTGGCGCGACCCAGGCCTGGGGCTCCCAAAGCCTAAGGGCTGGGGCATCGCAGGATTGGGCTCCCTAACCTTAAGTGCTGGGGCGCACCAGGCCTGGGACTCCCAAAGCCTAAGGGCTGGGGTGCCCCAGGCCTGTGGGTCCCAAAGCCTAAGGGCTGGGGCGCCCTAGTCCTGTCGCGCCCTAAGCCGAAGGGCTGGGGCGTCGCCGGCGATGGGCTCCCTAAGCCTAAGGGATGGGGCGTCGGAAGCCTGGGGTTCCCTAAGCCTAAGGGCTGTGGCGCCGCAGGCCTGGGGCTCCGTAAGAGAAAGGGCTGGGGCGCCCCAGGCCTGGGGCTCCCAAAGCCTAAGGGCTGGGGCGTCGCAGGCCTTGGGCTCCCTAAGCCTAAGGGCTGGGGCGCAACTGGGCTGGGGCTCCAAATCCTAAGGGAGGTGGCGCCCCAGGCCTGGGACTCCCAAAACCGAAGGGCAGGAGTACCCCAGGCCTGGGGCTCCCAAAGCCTAAGGGCTGGGGCGCCCTAGGCCTGTCGCGCCCTAAGACGAAGGGCTGGGGCGTCCCAGGCCATGGACTCCCTAAACCTAAGGGCTGGGTGCCCCCAGGCCTGGGGCTCCCAAAGCCTAAGGGCTGGGGCGCCCCAGGCCTGGGGCACCCAAAGCCTAAGGGCTGGGGCGCCAAAGGCCTGGGCCTCCCAAAACCTAAGGGTTGGGGTGCCCCAGTCCTGGGGCTCCCTAAGACAAAGGGTTGTAGCGCCCCAGGCCAGAGGCTCCCTAAGCCTAAGGGCTGGGGCGCCCCAGGCCTGGGGCTCCCTATGCTTAAGGGCGGAGCCGCCCCAGGCCTGGGACTCCCAAAGCCTAAGGGCTGGGGCGCCCTAGTCCTGTCGCGCCCTAAGCCGAAGGGCTGGGGCGTCGCAGGCCATGGGCTCCCTAAGCCTGAGGGCTGGGGCGCCGCAGGCCTGGGGCTCCCTAAGCCTAAGGGCTGGGACACCCCAGGCCTGGGGCACCCTAAGTCGAAGGGCTGGGTGCCCCCAGGCCTGGGGCTCCCTATGTCGAAGGGCTGGGTGCCCCCAGGCCTGAGGCTCCCTAAGCCTAAGGGCTGGGGCGCCCCAGGCGTGGGGCTCCCAAAGCCTAAGCGCTTGGGCGCCTCAGGCAGGGGCTCCCAAAGCCTAAAGGCTGGGGCGCCCTGGCAGGGGCTGCCAAAGCCTAAGGGCTGCGGCGCCCCAGGCCAGGGCTCCCTAAAACTAAGGGCTGGGGTGCCCCAGGCCTGGGGCTCCCTAAGCCAAAGGGCTGGGGCGCCCTAGGCCTGGAGCGCCCAATTCCTAAGGGATGTGGCGCCCCAGGCCTGGGGCTCCGTAAGCCTAAAGGCTGGGGCGTCCCAGGCCTGGGGCTCCCAAAGACTAAGGGCTGGGGCGTCGCAGGCCTTGGGCTCCCACAGCCTAAGGGCTGGGGCGCAAGTGGCCTGGGGCTCCCAAATCCTAAGAGCGGGGGCGCCCCTGGCCTGGGACTCCCAAAGCCTAAGGGCTGGGGCCCCCCAGGCCTGGGGCTCCCAAAGCCTATGGGCTGGGGCGCAACTGGCCTGGGGCTCCCTAAAACTAAGGGCTGGGGCGCCCCAGACCTGGGGCTCCCTAAGCCAAAGGGCTGGGGCGCCCTAGGCCTGGGGCGCCCAATTCCTAAGGGATGTGGCGCCCCAGGCCTGGGGCTCCGTAAGCCTAAAAGCTGGTGCGTCCCAGGACTGGGGCTCCCAAAGCCTAAGGGCTGGGGCGTCGCAGGGCTTGGGCTCCCAAAGCCTAAGGGCTGGGGCGCAACTGCCCTGGGGCTTCCAAATCCTAAGGGCGGGGGCGCCCCAGGCCTGGGACTCCCAAAGCCTAAGGGCTGGGGCGCCCCAGGCCTGGGGCTCCCAAAGCCTAAGGGCTGGGGCATCGCAGGCCTTGGGCTCCCTAAGCCTAAGGGCTGGGGCGCAACTGGGCTGGGGCTCCCAAATCCTAAGGGCGGTGGCGCCCCAGGCCTGGGACTCCCAAAACCTAATGGCAGGAGTGCCCCAGGCCTGGGGCTCCCAAAGCCTAAGGGCTGGGGCGCCCTAGGCCTGTCGCGCCCTAAGCCGAAGGGCTGGGGCGTCCCAGGCCATGGACTCCCTAAGCCTAAGGGCTGGTTGCCCCCAGGCCTGGGGCTCCCAAAGCCTAAGGGCTGGGGCGCCCCAGGCCAGGGGCACCCAAAGCATAAGGGCTGGGGCGCCCCAGGCCTGGGGCTCCCAAAGCCTAAGGGCTGGGGTGCCCCAGTCCTGGGGCTCCCTAAGACAAAGGGTTGTAGCGCCCCAGCCCAGAGGCTCCCTAAGCCTAAGGGCTGGGGCGCCCCAGGCCTGGGGCTCCCTATGCCTAAGGGCGGCGCCGCCCCAGGCCTGGGGCTCCCAAAGCATAAGGGCTGGGGTGCCCCAGGGTTGGAGCTCCCTAATCCTAAGGGCTGCGGCGCCCGAAGCCTGGGCCTCCTTAAGCCTAAGTGCTGTAGCGCCCCAACCTGTGGCTCCCTAAGGCTAGGGATGGGGCGCCCAAGACCTGGGGCTCCCGAAGTCTAAGGGCTGGGGCGCCACAGGCCTGGGGCTCCCAAAGCTTAAGGGCTGGGGCTTCCCAGGCCTGGGGCTCCCTAAGCCTAAAGGCTGGGACGCCGCAGACCAGGGCCTCCCCAAGCCTATGTGCTGAGCACCCCAAGACTGGGGCTCCCTAAAACTAAGGGCTGGGGCGCCCCATGCCTGGCTCTCCCAAAGCCTAAGAGCTGGGGTGCCCCAGGGCTGGGGCTACCTAAGCCTAAGGGCTGGGGCGCCCCAGGCCTAGGACTCCCAAAGACTACGTGCTGGGGCGCCGCAGGCTTGTGCTCCCAAACCTAAGGGCTGGGGCATCCCAGGCTTGGCCTCCCAAAGCCTAAGGACTGGGGCATCCCTGGCTTGGGCTCCCAAGGCCTAAGGGCTGCGGCGCCTAGGCCTGGGGCTCCCAAAATCTAAGGGCTTGGGCGCCCAGGCCTGGGGCTCCCTAAGCCTAAGGGCTGGGGCGCCCCAGGCTTGGGCTCCCAAAGCTTAAGGGCTGGGGTGCCCCAGGCCTGGGGCTCCCTAAGCCTAAGGGCTGGGGCGTACCAGGCCTGGGGCTCCCAAAACCTAAGGGATGGGGCGCCCCAAGTCTGGGACCCTCAAAGCCTAAGGGCTGGGGTGCCCCAGGCCTGGGGCTCCCTAACACGAAGGGCTGGGACGCCATAGGCCTGTCGGGCCCAAAGCCGAATGGCTGGGGCGTCCCAGGCCATGGGCTCCCTAAGCCTAAGGGCTGTGGCGCCCCAGGCCTGGGGCTCCCAAAGCCTAAGACCTGGGGCGCCCCAAGCCTGGGGCTCTCAAAGCATAAGGGCTGGGCACCACAGGCCTGGAGCTCCCAAAACCTATGGCCTGGGGCGTCCCAGCCTGGCACTCCCAAATCCTAAGGGCTTTGGTGCCACAGGCTGGGGCTCCCAAATCCTAAGGGCTGGAGCGCCCCAGGCCTGGGGTTCCGAAAGCCTAAGGGCTGGGCGCCACAGGCCAGGGGCACCCTAAACATAAGAGCTGGGGCTCCCCAGGCCTGGGGCTCCCAAATCCTAAGGGCTGTGGCGCCCCAGGACAGAGGCTCCCTAACCCTAAGGGCTGGGGCGCCCAAGGCGTGGAGCTCCCTAAGCCTAAGCGCTGGGGTGCCCCAGGGTTGGAGCTCCCAAATCCTAAGGGCTGCGGCGCCCCAAGCCTGGGCTTCCTTAGGCCTAAAGGCTGTAGCGCCCCAAGCTGGGGATCCCTAAGCCTACGCCTGGGGCGCCCAAGACCTGAGGCTCCCTAAGCCTAAGGGCTGGGGCGCCACAGGCCTGGGGCTCCCAAAGTCTAAGGGCTGGTTTTTCCCAGTCCTGGGGCTCCCTACGCCAAAAGGCTGGGGTGCCCCAGGTCTGGAGCTCCCAAAGCCCATGGCTGGGGTGCCCCTGGCCTGGGGATCCCTAAGCCTAAAGCTGGGGCGCCCAGGGCTGGGGCTCCCTAAGCCTAAGGGTTGGGCCGCCCCAGGCCTGGGGCTCCCTAAGCCTAAGGGCAGGGCGCCCCAGGCCTGGGCCTACCAAAGCCTAAGGGCTGGGGCGCCCCAAGACTGGGGCTCCCAAAGCCTAAGTGCTGGGGAGCCCCATGCCTGGGGCTCCAAAAGCCTAAGGGCTGGGGCGCCCCAGGTGTGGGGCTCCCAAAGCCTAAGCGCTGGGGCGCCTCAGGCCTGGGGCTCCCAAAGCCTAAGGGCTGTGGCGCCCCGGCTGGGGCTCGCAAAGCCTAAGGGCTGGGGCATCGCAGGCCTTGGGCTCCCTAAGCCTAAGGGCTGGGGCGCAACTGGGCTGGGGCCCCCAAATCCTAAGGGCGGTGGCGCCCCAGGCCTGGGACTCCCAAAACCTAAGGGCAGGAGTGCCCCAGGCCTGGGGCTCCCAAAGCCTAAGGGCTGGGTCGCCCTAGGCCTGTCGCGACCTAAGCCGAAGGGCTGGGGCGTCCCAGGCCATGGACTCCCTAACCCTAAGGGCAGGGTGCCCCCAGGCCTGGGGCTCCCAAAGCCTAAGGGCTGGGGCGCCCCAGGCCAGGGGCACCCAAAGCATAAGGGCTGGGGCGCCCCAGGCCTGGGGCTCCAAAAGCCTAAGGGCTGGGGTGCCCCAGTCCTGGGGCTCCCTAAGACAAAGGGTTGTAGCGCCCCAGCCCAGAGGCTCCCTAAGCCTAAGGGCTGGGGCGCCCCAGGCCTGGGGCTCCCTATGCCTAAGGGCGGGGCCGCCCCAGGCCTGGGGCTCCCAAAGCATAAGGGCAGGGCGCCCCAGGCCTGGGGCTCCCAAAGCCTAAAGGCTGGGACGCCGCAGACCTGGGCCTCCCCAAGCCTATGTGCTGAGCACCCCAAGACTGGGGCTCCCTAAAACTAAGGACTGGGGCGCCCCATGCCTGGCTCTCCCAAAGCCTAAGAGCTGGGGTGCCCCAGGGCTGGGGCTACCTAAGCCTAAGGGCTGGGGCGCCCCAGGCCTGGGACTCCCAAAGCCTACGTGCTGGGGCGCCCCAGGCTTGTGCTCCCAAACCTAAGGGATGGGGCATCCCAGGCTTGGCCTCCCAAAGCCTAAGGGCTGGGGCATCCCAGGCTTGGGCTCCCAAGGCCTAAGGGCTGCGGCGCCTAGGCCTGGGGCTCCCAAAATCTAAGGGCTTGGGCGCCAAGGCCTGGGGCTCCCTAAGCCTAAGGGCTGGGGCGCCCCAGGCTTGGGCTCCCAAAGCCTAAGGGCTGGGGCGCCCCAGGCCTGGGGCTCCCTAAGCCTAAGGGCTGGGGCGTAGCAGGCCTGGGGCTCCCAAAACCTAAGGGATGGGGCGCCCCAGGTCTGGGACCCTCAAAGCCTAAGGGCTGGGGTGCCCCAGGCCTGGGGCTCCCTAACACGAAGGGCTTGGACGCCATAGGCCTGTCGGGCCCAAAGCCGAAGGGCTGGGGCGTCCCAGGCCATGGGCTCCCTAAGCCTAAGGGCTGTGGCGCCCCAGGCCTGGGGCTCCCAAAGCCTAAGACCTGGGGCGTCCCAAGCCTGGGGCTATCAAAGCATAAGGTCTGGGCACCACAGGCCTGGGGCTCCCAAAGCCTAAGGGTGGGGGCGTCCCAGGCCTGGGGCTCCCAAAGCCTAAGGGCTGGGGCGCCCCAGGCCAGGGGCTCCCTAAGCCTAAGGGCTGGGGTATACCAGGCCATGGGTTCCCAAAACCTAAGGGCTGGGGCTCCCCAGGCCTGGGATTCCCAAAGCCTAAGGGCTGGGCCGCCCTAGGCCTGTCGCGCCCTAAGCCGAAGGGCTGGGGCGTCCCAGGCCATGGGCTCCCTAAGCATAAGGGCTGGGTGCCCCCAGTCCTGGGGCTCCCAAAGCCTAAGGGCTGGGGCGCCACAGGCCTGAAGCTCCCAAAGCCTAAGGGTTGAGGCGCCCCAAGCCTGGGGCTCCCAAATCGTAAGGGCTGTGGCGCCCCAGGACAGAGGCTCCCTAAGCCTAAGGGCTGGGGCGCCCAAGGCGTGGGGCTCCCTAAGCCTAAGCGCTGGGGTGCCCCAGGGTTGGAGCTCCCAAATCCTAAGGGCTGCGGCGCCCCAAGCCTTGGCTTCCTAAGGCCTAAAGGCTGTAGCGCCCCAAGCTGGGGCTCCCTAAGCCTACGCCTGGGGTGCCCAAGACCTGAGGCTCCCTAAGCCTAAGGGCTGGGGCGCCACAGGCCTGGGGCTCCCAAAGTCTAAGGGCTGGTGCTTCCAGGTCCTGGGGCTCCCTAAGCCAAAAGGCTGGGGTGCCCCAGGTCTGGAGCTCCCAAAGCCCAAGGGCTGGGGTGCCCCTGGCCTGGGGCTCCCTAAGCCTAAAGCTGGGGCGCCCAGGGCTGGGGCTCCCTAAGCCTAAGGGTTGGGCCGCCCCAGGCCTGGGGCTCCCTAAGCCTAAGGGCAGGGCGCACCAGGCCTGGGGCTCCCAAAGCCTAAGGGCTGGGGCGCCCCAAGACTGGGGCTCCCAAAGCCTAAGAGCTGCGGTGCCCCAGGGCTGGGGCTACCGAAGCCTAAGGGCTGGGGCGCCCCAGGCCTGGGACTTGCAAAGCCTAAGTGCTGGGACGCCTAGGGCTAGGGCTCCCAAAACCTAAGGACTGGGGTGCCCCAGTGTTAGGGCTCCCAGTCTAAGGGCTGGGGCGCCTCAGACCTGCGCCTCCCAAAGCCTAAGGGCTTGGGTGCCCCAGGCTTGGGCTCCCAAAGCCTAAGGGCTGGGGCGCGCCAGGACTGGGGCTCCCTAAGCCTAAGGGCTGGGGCGTACCAGGCCTGGAGCTCCCTATGCCGAAGGGCTGGGGCACACTAGGACTGTCGCGCCCTAAGCTGAAGGGCTGGGGCGTCCCAGGCCATGGGCTCCCTAAGCCTAAGGGCAGGGACGACTCAGGCCTGGGGCTCCCTAAGCCGAAGAGCTGGGTCCCCCCAGACCTGGGGCTCCCTAAGCCTAAGGGCTGGGGCGCCACAGGCGTGGGGCTCCCAAAGCCTAAGCGCTGGGGCGCCACAGGTCTGGGGCTCCCAAAGGCTAAGGGCTGGGGCGCCACGATGAGGCTCCCAAAGCCTAAGGGCTGGGGCGCCCCAGGCCAGGGGCTCCCTAAACCTAAGGGCTGGGGCGTACCAGGACTGGGACTCACAAAGCCTAAGGGCTGGGGCGCCCCAGGCCACGGGCTCCCTAAACCTAAGGGCTGGGGCGTACCAGGCCTGGGACTCCCAAACTTAAGGGTTGGGGTGCCCATGGCCTGGGGCTCCCAAAACCTACGGGCTAGGGCAACCTAGTCCTGTCGCGCCCTAATCCGAAGGGCTGGGGCGTTTCAGGCCATGCGCTCCCTAAGCTTAAGGGCTGGGGCGCCCCAGGCCTGGTTCTCCGAAAGGCTGGGTGACCCCAGGCCTGGGGCTCCCAAAGCCTAAGGGCTGGGGCACCCCAGGTGTGGGGCTCCCAAAGCCTAAGCGCTGGGGCGCCTCAGGCCTGGGGCTCCCAAAGTTAAGGGCTGTGGCGCCCCGGCTGGGGCTCGCAAAGCCTAAGGGCTGGGGCGCCCCTGGCCTGGGGCTCCCTAAGCCGAAGGGCTGGGGCGCCTTAGGCCTGGGGCACCGAAAGCCTAAGGGCTGTGGCGCCCCAGGTCTGGGGCTCCGTAAGCCTAAGGGCTGGGGCGCCCAGGCCTGGGGCCCCCAAAGCCTAAGGGCTGGGGCGTCGCAGGCCTTGGGTTCCCGAAGCCTAAGGGCTGGGGCGACGCAGGCCTTGAGATCCCTAAGCCGAAGGGCTGGGGCGCCCCAGGCCTGGGGCTCCCAAATCCTAAGGGCTGGGGCGCCCTAGGCCTGTCGCGCCCTAAGCCAAAGGGCTGGGGCGTTGCAGGCCATGGACGCCCTAAACCTAAGGGCTGGGGCGTACCAGGCCTGGGACTCCCAAACCTAAGGGTTGGGGTGCCCATGGCCTGGGGCTCCCAAAACCTACGGGCTAGGGCAACCTAGTCCTGTCGCGCCCTAATCCGAAGGGCTGGGGCGTTTCAGGCCATGCGCTCCCTAAGCTTAAGGGCTGGGGCACCCCAGGCCTGGGGCTCCCAAAGCCTAAGGGCTGGGGGCCCCAGGTGTGGGGCTCCCAAAGCCTACGCGCTGGGGCGCCTCAGGACTGGGGCTCCCAAAGCCTAGGGGCTGTGGCGCCCAGGCTGGGGCTCGCAAAGCCTAAGGGCTGGGGCGCCCCAGGCCTGGGGCTCCCTAAGCCGAAGGGCTGGGGCGCCTTAGGCCTGGGGCACCCAAAACCTAAGGGCTGTGGCGCCCCAGGTCTGGGGCTCCGTGAGCCTAAGGGCTGGGGCGCCCAGGCCTGGGGCTCCCAAAGCCTAAGGGCTGGGGCTTCGCAGGCCTTGGGCTCCCGAAGCCTAAGGGCTGGGGCGACGCAGGCCTTGAGATCCCTAAGCCGAAGGCCTGGGGCGCCCCAGGCCTGGGGCTCCAAAATCCTAAGGGCGGGGGCGCCCTAGGCCTGTCGCGCCCTAAGCCAAAGGGCTGGGGCGTTGCAGGCCATGGACGCCCTAAGCCTAAGGGCTGGGGCGCCCCAGGCCTGGGGCTCCCTATGCCTAAGGGCTGGGAAGCCCCAGGCCTGGGGCTCTGAAAGGCTGGGTGCCCCCAAGCCTGGGGCTCCCTAAGCCTAAGGGCTGGGGCGCCCCAGCCGTGGGGCTCCCAAAGCCTAAGGGTTGGGCCGCCCCAGGCCTGGGGCTCCCTAAGCCTAAGGGCAGGGCGCCCCAGGCCTGGGGCTCCCAAAGCCTAAGTGCTGGGGCGCCCCATGCCTGGGGCTCCCAAAGCCTAAGAGCTGCGGTGCCCCAGGGCTGGGGCTACCGAAGCCTAAGGGCTGGGGCGCCCCAGGCCTGGGACTTGCAAAGCCTAAGTGCTGGGACGCCTAGGGCTAGGGCTCCCAAAACCTAAGGGCTGGGGTGCCCCAGTGTTAGGGCTCCCAGTCTAAGGGCTGGGGCACCTCAGACCTGGGCCTCCCAAAGCCTAAGGGCTTGGGTGCCCCAGGCTTGGGCTCCCAAAGCCTAAGGGCTGGGGCGCGCCAGGACTGGGGCTCCCTAAGCCTAAGGGCTGGAGCGTACCAGGCCTGGAGCTCCCTATGCCGAAGGGCTGGGGCACCCTAGGACTGTCGCGCCCTAAGCTGAAGGGCTGGGGCGTCCCAGGCCATGGGCTCCCTAAGCCTAAGGGCAGGGACGACTCAGGCCTGGGGCTCCCTAAGCCGAAGAGCTGGGTCCCCCCAGGCCTGGGGCTCCCTAAGCCTAAGGGCTGGGGCGCCACAGGTCTGGGGCTCCCAAAGGCTAAGGGCTGGGGCGCCCCGATGAGGCTCCCAAAGCCTAAGGGCTAAGGCGCCCCAGGCCAGGGGCTCCCTAAACCTAAGGGCTGGGGCACCCCAGGCCTGGGGCTCCCTAAGCCGAAGGACTGGGGCGTCGCAGGCCTTGGGCTCCCGAAGCCTAAGGGCTGGGGCGCCCCTGGCCTGGGGCGCCCAAAGCCTAAGGGCTGGGGCGTCCCAGGCCTGGGGCTCCGTAAGCCTAAGGGCTGGAGCGCCCCAGCCCTGGGGCCCCCAAAGCCTAAAGGCTGGGGCGTCGCAGGCTTTGGGCTCCCGAAGCCTAAGGGCTGGGGCGCCCCTGGCCTGGGGCTCCCAAAGGCTAATGGCTGGGGCGCCCCAGGCCAGGGGCTCCCTAAACCTAAGGGCTGGGGCGTACCAGGACTGGGACTCACAAAGCCTAAGGGCTGGGGCGCCCCAGGCCACGGGCTCCCTAAACCTAAGGGCTGGGGCGTACCAGGCATGGGACTCCCAAAGCTAAGGGTTGGGGTGCCCATGGCCTGGGGCTCCCAAAACCTACGGGCTAGGGCAACCTAGTCCTGTCGCGCCCTAATCCGAAGGGCTGGGGCGTTTCAGGCCATGGGCTCCCTAAGCTTAAGGGCTGGGGCGCCCCAGGCCTGGTTCTCCGAAAGGCTGGTTGACCCCAGGCCTGGGGCTCCCAAAGCCTAAGGGCTGGGGCGCCCCAGGTGTGGGGCTCCCAAAGCCTAAGCGCTGGGGCGCCTCAGGCCTGGGGCTCCCAAAGCCTAAGGGCTGTGACGCCCCAGCTGGGGCTCGCAAAGCCTAAGGGCTGGGGCGCCCCAGGCCTGGGGCTCCCTAAGCCGAAGGGCTGGGGCGCCTTAGGCCTGGGGCACCGAAAGCCTAAGGGCTGTGGCGCCCCAGGTCTGGGGCTCCGTAAGCCAAAGGGCTGGGGCGCCCAGGCCTGGGGCTCCCAAAGCCTAAGGGCTGGGGCGTCGCAGGCCTTGGGCTCCCGAAGCCTAAGGGCTGGGGCGACGCAGGCCTTGAGATCCCTAAGCCGAAGGGCTGGGGCACCCCAGGCCTGGGGCTCCCAAATCCTAAGGGCTGGGGCGCCCTAGGCCTGTCGCGCCCTAAGCCAAAGGGGTGGGGCCTTGCAGGCCATGGACGCCCTAAGCCTAAGGGCTGGGGCGTACCAGGCCTGGGACTACCAAACCTAAGGGTTGGGGTGCCCATGGCCTGGGGCTCCCAAAACCTACGGGCTAGGGCAACCTAGTCCTGTGGTGCCCTAATCCGAAGGGCTGGGGCGTTTTAGGCCATGCGCTCCCTAAGCTTAAGGGCTGGGGCGCCCCAGGCCTGGTTCTCCGAAAGGCTGGGTGACCCCAGGACTGGGGCTCCCAAAGCCTAAGGGTGGGGCGCCCCAGGTGTGGGGCTCCCAAAGCCTACGCGCTGGGGCGCCTCAAGACTGGGGCTCCCAAAGCCTAAGGGCTGTGGCGCCCCGGCTGGGGCTCGCAAAGCCTAAGGGCTGGGGCGCCCCAGGCCTGGGGCTCCCAAATCCTAAGGGCGGAGGCGCCCTAGGCCTGTCGCGCCCTAAGCCAAAGGGCTGGGGCGTTGCAGGCCATGGACGCCCTAAGCCTAAGGGCTGGGGCGCCCCAGGCCTGGGGCTCCCTATGCCTAAGGGCTGGGAAGCCCCAGGCCTGGGGCTCTGAAAGGCTGGGTGCCCCCAGGCCTGGGGCTCCCTAAGCCTAAGGGCTGGGGCGCCCCAGGCGTGGGGCTCCCAAAGCCTAAGCGCTGGGTGCCCCCAGGCCTGGGGCTCCCTAAGCCTAAGGGCTGGGGCGCCCCAGGCGTGGGGCTCCCAAAGCCTAAGCGCTGGGGAGCCCCAGGCCTGGGGCTCCCGAAACCTAAGGGCTGGGGCGTCACAGGCCATGGGCTCCCTATGCCTTAGGGCTGGGTGCCCCCAGGCCTGGGGCTCCCAAAGACTCAGGGCTGGGGCACCACAGGCCTGGAGCTCCCACAGCCTAAGGGCTGGGGCGCCCCAGGCCTGGAGCACCCAAAGCCTAAGGGCTGGGGCGCCCCAGGCCTGCTGCACCCAAAGCCTAAGGGCTGGGGGGCCCCATGCCTGGGGCTCCCTAGGACAAAGGGCTGTGGCGTCCCAGGCCAGAGGCTCCCTAAGTCTAAGGGTGGGGCACCCCAGGCCTCGGGCTCCCTAAGACTAAGGGCTGGGGCGCCCCAAGCTGCGGCTCCCAAAGCCTAAGGGCTGGGCTGCCCCAGGCCTGGTGCTCCCAAAACCTAAGGGCTGGGGCTCCCCAGGCCTGGGGCTCCCTATGCCAAAGGGCTAGGGAGCCCTAGGCCTGGGGCACCCAAAGCCAAAGGTTTAGGGTGCCTCAAGCCTGGGGCTCCCAAATCCTAAGGCTGGGGCTCCCCAGTCCTGGGGCTCCCAAAGCCTAAGGGCTGGGGCGCCACAGGCCTGAAGCTCCCAAAGCCTAAGGGTTGGGGCGCCCCAAGTCTGGGGCTCCCAAATCCTAAGGGCTGTGGCACCCCAGGGCAGAGGCTCCCTAAGCCTAAGGGCTGGGGCGCCCAAGGCGTGGGGCTCCCTAAGCCTAAGCGCTGGGGTGCCCCAGGGTTGGAGCTCCCAAATCCTAAGGGCTGCGGCGCCCCAAGCCTGGGCTTCCTTAGACCTAAAGGCTGTAGCGCCCCAAGCTGGGGCTCCCTAAGCCTACGCCTGGGGTGCCCAAGACCTGAGGCTCCCTAAGCCTAAGGGCTGGGGCGCCACAGGCCTGGGGCTCCCAAAGTCTAAGGGCTGGTGCTTCCAGGTCCTGGGGCTCCCTAAGCCAAAAGGCTGGGGTGCCCCAGGTCTGGAGCTCCCAAAGCCCAAGGGCTGGGGTGCCCCTGGCCTGGGGCTCCCTAAGCCTAAAGCTGGGGCGCCCAGGGCTGGGGCTCCCTAAGCCTAAGGGTTGGGCCGCCCCAGGCCTGGGGCTCCCTAAGCCTAAGGGCAGGGCGCACCAGGCCTGGGGCTCCCACAGCCTAAGGGCTGGGGCGCCCCAAGACTGGGGCTCCCAAAGCCTAAGAGCTGCGGTGCCCCAGGGCTGGGGCTACCGAAGCCTAAGGGCTGGGGCGCCCCAGGCCTGGGACTTGCAAAGCCTAAGTGCTGGGACGCCTAGGGCTAGGGCTCCCAAAACCTAAGGGCTGGGGTGCCCCAGTGTTAGGGCTCCCAGTCTAAGGGCTGGGGCACCTCAGACCTGGGCCTCCCAAAGCCTAAGGGCTTGGGTGCCCCAGGCTTGGGCTCCCAAAGCCTAAGGGCTGGGGCGCGCCAGGACTGGGGCTCCCTAAGCCTAAGGGCTGGAGCGTACAAGGCCTGGAGCTCCCTATGCCGAAGGGCTGGGGCACCCTAGGACTGTCGCGCCCTAAGCTGAAGGGCTGGGGCGTCCCAGGCCATGGGCTCCCTAAGCCTAAGGGAAGGGACGACTCAGGCCTGGGGCTCCCTAAGCCGAAGAGCTGGGTACCCCCAGGCCTGGGGCTCCCTAAGCCTAAGGGCTGGGGCGCCACAGGCGTGGGGCTCCCAAAGCCTAAGCGCTGGGGCGCAACAGGTCTGGGGCTCCCAAAGGCTAAGGGCTGGGGCGCCCCGATGGGGCTCCCAAGCCTAAGGGCTGAGGCGCCCCAGGCCAGGGGCTCCCTAAACCTAAGGGCTGGGGCACCCCAGGCCTGGGGCTCCCTAAGCCGAAGGACTGGGGCGTCGCAGGCATTGGGCTCCCGAAGCCTAAGGGCTGTGTCGCCCCTGGCCTGGGGCGCCCAAAACCTAAGGGCTGGGGCGTCCCAGGACTGGGGCTCCGTAAGCCTAAGGGCTGGGGCGCCCCAGCCCTGGGGCCCCCAAAGCCTAAAGGCTGGGGCGTCGCAGGCTTTGGGCTCCCGAAGCCTAAGGGCTGGGGCGCCCCTGGCCTGGGGCTCCCAAAGCCTAAGGGCTGGGGCGCCCCAGGCCAGGGGCTCCCTAAACCTAAGGGCTGGGGCGTACCAGGACTGGGACTCACAAAGCCTAAGGGCTGGGGCGCCCCAGGCCACGGGCTCCCTAAACCTAAGGGCTGGGGCGTACCAGGCCTGGGACTACCAAACCTAAGGGTTGAGGTGCCCATGGCCTGGGGCTCCCAAAACCTACGGGCTAGGGCAACCTAGTCCTGTCGCGCCCTAATCCGAAGGGCTGGGGCGTTTCAGGCCATGGGCTCCCTAAGCTTAAGGGCTGGGGCGCCCCAGGCCTGGTTCTCCGAAAGGCTGGGTGACCCCAGGCCTGGGGCTCCCAAAGCCTAAGGGCTGGGGCGCCCCAGGTGTGGGGCTCCCAAAGCCTAAGCGCTGGGGCGCCTCAGGCCTGGGGCTCCCAAAGCCTAAGGGCTGTGGCGCCCCGGCTGGGGCTCGCAAAGCCTTAGGGCTGGGAGGCCCCAGGCCTGGGGCTCCCTAAGCCGAAGGGCTGGGGCGCCTTAGGCCTGGGGCACCGAAAGCCTAAGGGCTGTGGCGCCCCAGGTCTGGGGCTCCGTAAGCCTAAGGGCTGGGGCGCCCAGGCCTGAGGCTCCCAAAGCCTAAGGGCTGGGGCGTCGCAGGCCTTGGGCTCCCGAAGCCTAAGGGCTGGGGCGACACAGGCCTTGAGATCCCTAAGCCGAAGGGCTGGGGCGCCCCAGGCCTGGGGCTCCCAAATCCTAAGGGCGTGGGCGCCCTAGGCCTGTTGCGCCCTAAGCCAAAGGGCTGGGGCTTTGCAGGCCATGGACGCCCTAAGCCTAAGGGCTGGGGCGCCCCAGGCCTGGTGCTCCCTATGCCTAAGGGCTGAGAAGCCCCAGGCCTGGGGCTCTGAAAGGCTGGGTGCCCCCAGGCCTGGGGCTCCCTAAGCCTAAGGGCTGGGGCGCCCCAGGCGTGGGGCTCCCAAAGCCTAAGCGCTGAGGCGCCCCAGGCCTGGGGCTCCCTATGCCTAAGGGCTGAGAAGCCCCAGGCCTGGGGCTCTGAAAGGCTGGGCGCCCCCAGGCCTGGGGCTCCCTAAGCCTAAGGGCTGGGGCACCCCAGGCGTGGGGCTCCCAAAGCCTAAGCGCTGAAGCGGCCCAGGCCTGGGGCTCCCACAGCCTAAGGGCTGTGGCGCCCCGGCTGGGGCTCCCAAAGCCTAAGGGCTGAGGCGCCCAAGGCCAGGAGCTCCCTAAACCTAAGGGCTGGGGCGCCCCAGGCCTGGGACTCCGTAAGCCTAAACGCTGGGGCGCCCCAGGCCTGGGGCTCCCAAAGCTTAAGGGTTGGAGCGTCACAGGCCATGGGCTCCCTATGCCTTAGGGCTGGGTGCCCCCAGGCCTGGGGCTCCCAAAGACTCAGGGCTGGGGCACCACAGGCCTGGAGCTCCCACAGCCTAAGGGCTGGGTCGCCCTAGGCCTGTCGCGACCTAAGCCGAAGGGCTGGGGCGTCCCAGGCCATGGACTCCCTAACCCTAAGGGCAGGGTGCCCCCAGGCCTGGGGCTCCCAAAGCCTAAGGGCTGGGGCGCCCCAGGCCAGGGGCACCCAAAGCATAAGGGCTGGGGCGCCCCAGGCCTGGGGCTCCAAAAGCCTAAGGGCTGGGGTGCCCCAGTCCTGGGGCTCCCTAAGACAAAGGGTTGTAGCGCCCCAGCCCAGAGGCTCCCTAAGCCTAAGGGCTGGGGCGCCCCAGGCCTGGGGCTCCCTATGCCTAAGGGCGGGGCCGCCCCAGGCCTGGGGCTCCCAAAGCATAAGGGCAGGGCGCCCCAGGCCTGGGGCTCCCAAAGCCTAAAGGCTGGGACGCCGCAGACCTGGGCCTCCCCAAGCCTATGTGCTGAGCACCCCAAGACTGGGGCTCCCTAAAACTAAGGACTGGGGCGCCCCATGCCTGGCTCTCCCAAAGCCTAAGAGCTGGGGTGCCCCAGGGCTGGGGCTACCTAAGCCTAAGGGCTGGGGCGCCCCAGGCCTGGGACTCCCAAAGCCTACGTGCTGGGGCGCCCCAGGCTTGTGCTCCCAAACCTAAGGGATGGGGCATCCCAGGCTTGGCCTCCCAAAGCCTAAGGGCTGGGGCATCCCAGGCTTGGGCTCCCAAGGCCTAAGGGCTGCGGCGCCTAGGCCTGGGGCTCCCAAAATCTAAGGGCTTGGGCGCCAAGGCCTGGGGCTCCCTAAGCCTAAGGGCTGGGGCGCCCCAGGCTTGGGCTCCCAAAGCCTAAGGGCTGGGGCGCCCCAGGCCTGGGGCTCCCTAAGCCTAAGGGCTGGGGCGTAGCAGGCCTGGGGCTCCCAAAACCTAAGGGATGGGGCGCCCCAGGTCTGGGACCCTCAAAGCCTAAGGGCTGGGGTGCCCCAGGCCTGGGGCTCCCTAACACGAAGGGCTTGGACGCCATAGGCCTGTCGGGCCCAAAGCCGAAGGGCTGGGGCGTCCCAGGCCATGGGCTCCCTAAGCCTAAGGGCTGTGGCGCCCCAGGCCTGGGGCTCCCAAAGCCTAAGACCTGGGGCGTCCCAAGCCTGGGGCTATCAAAGCATAAGGTCTGGGCACCACAGGCCTGGGGCTCCCAAAGCCTAAGGGTGGGGGCATCCCAGGCCTGGGGCTCCCAAAGCCTAAGGGCTGGGGTATACCAGGCCATGGGTTCCCAAAACCTAAGGGCTGGGGCTCCCCAGGCCTGGGATTCCCAAAGCCTAAGGGCTGGGCCGCCCTAGGCCTGTCGCGCCCTAAGCCGAAGGGCTGGGGCGTCCCAGGCCATGGGCTCCCTAAGCATAAGGGCTGGGTGCCCCCAGTCCTGGGGCTCCCAAAGCCTAAGGGCTGGGGCGCCACAGGCCTGAAGCTCCCAAAGCCTAAGGGTTGAGGTGCCCCAAGCCTGGGGCTCCCAAATCGTAAGGGCTGTGGCGCCCCAGGACAGAGGCTCCCTAAGCCTAAGGGCTGGGGCGCCCAAGGCGTGGGGCTCCCTAAGCCTAAGCGCTGGGGTGCCCCAGGGTTGGAGCTCCCAAATCCTAAGGGCTGCGGCGCCCCAAGCCTTGGCTTCCTAAGGCCTAAAGGCTGTAGCGCCCCAAGCTGGGGCTCCCTAAGCCTACGCCTGGGGCGCCCAAGACCTGAGGCTCCCTAAGCCTAAGGGCTGGGGCGCCACAGGCCTGGGGCTCCCAAAGTCTAAGGGCTGGTGCTTCCAGGTCCTGGGGCTCCCTAAGCCAAAAGGCTGGGGTGCCCCAGGTTTGGAGCTCCCAAAGCCCAAGGGCTGGGGTGCCCCTGGCCTGGGGCTCCCTAAGCCTAAAGCTGGGGCGCCCAGGGCTGGGGCTCCCTAAGCCTAAGGGTTGGGCCGCCCCAGGCCTGGGGCTCCCTAAGCCTAAGGGCAGGGCGCCCCAGGCCTGGGGCTACCAAAGCCTAAGGGCTGGGGCGCCCCAAGACTGGGGCTCCCAAAGCCTAAGTGCTGGGGAGCCCCATGCCTGGGGCTCCAAAAGCCTAAGGGCTGGGGCGCCCCAGGCCAGGGGCTCCCTAAACCTAAGGGCTGGGGCGTACCAGGACTGGGACTCACAAAGCCTAAGGGCTGGGGCGCCCCAGGCCACGGGCTCCCTAAACCTAAGGGCTGGGGCGTACCAGGCCTGGGACTACCAAACCTAAGGGTTGAGGTGCCCATGGCCTGGGGCTCCCAAAACCTACGGGCTAGGGCAACCTAGTCCTGTCGCGCCCTAATCCGAAGGGCTGGGGCGTTTCAGGCCATGGGCTCCCTAAGCTTAAGGGCTGGGGCGCCCCAGGCCTGGTTCTCCGAAAGGCTGGGTGACCCCAGGCCTGGGGCTCCCAAAGCCTAAGGGCTGGGGCGCCCCAGGTGTGGGGCTCCCAAAGCCTAAGCGCTGGGGCGCCTCAGGCCTGGGGCTCCCAAAGCCTAAGGGCTGTGGCGGCCCGGCTGGGGCTCGCAAAGCCTTAGGGCTGGGAGGCCCCAGGCCTGGGGCTCCCTAAGCCGAAGGGCTGGGGCGCCTTAGGCCTGGGGCACCGAAAGCCTAAGGGCTGTGGCGCCCCAGGTCTGGGGCTCCGTAAGCCTAAGGGCTGGGGCGCCCAGGCCTGAGGCTCCCAAAGCCTAAGGGCTGGGGCGTCGCAGGCCTTGGGCTCCCGAAGCCTAAGGGCTGGGGCGACACAGGCCTTGAGATCCCTAAGCCGAAGGGCTGGGGCGCCCCAGGCCTGGGGCTCCCAAATCCTAAGGGCGTGGGCGCCCTAGGCCTGTTGCGCCCTAAGCCAAAGGGCTGGGGCTTTGCAGGCCATGGACGCCCTAAGCCTAAGGGCTGGGGCGCCCCAGGCCTGGTGCTCCCTATGCCTAAGGGCTGAGAAGCCCCAGGCCTGGGGCTCTGAAAGGCTGGGTGCCCCCAGGCCTGGGGCTCCCTAAGCCTAAGGGCTGGGGCGCCCCAGGCGTGGGGCTCCCAAAGCCTAAGCGCTGAGGCGCCCCAGGCCTGGGGCTCCCTATGCCTAAGGGCTGAGAAGCCCCAGGCCTGGGGCTCTGAAAGGCTGGGCGCCCCCAGGCCTGGGGCTCCCTAAGCCTAAGGGCTGGGGCACCCCAGGCGTGGGGCTCCCAAAGCCTAAGCGCTGAAGCGGCCCAGGCCTGGGGCTCCCACAGCCTAAGGGCTGTGGCGCCCCGGCTGGGGCTCCCAAAGCCTAAGGGCTGAGGCGCCCAAGGCCAGGAGCTCCCTAAACCTAAGGGCTGGGGCGCCCCAGGCCTGGGACTCCGTAAGCCTAAACGCTGGGGCGCCCCAGGCCTGGGGCTCCCAAAGCTTAAGGGTTGGAGCGTCACAGGCCATGGGCTCCCTATGCCTTAGGGCTGGGTGCCCCCAGGCCTGGGGCTCCCAAAGACTCAGGGCTGGGGCACCACAGGCCTGGAGCTCCCACAGCCTAAGGGCTGGGTCGCCCTAGGCCTGTCGCGACCTAAGCCGAAGGGCTGGGGCGTCCCAGGCCATGGACTCCCTAACCCTAAGGGCAGGGTGCCCCCAGGCCTGGGGCTCCCAAAGCCTAAGGGCTGGGGCGCCCCAGGCCAGGGGCACCCAAAGCATAAGGGCTGGGGCGCCCCAGGCCTGGGGCTCCAAAAGCCTAAGGGCTGGGGTGCCCCAGTCCTGGGGCTCCCTAAGACAAAGGGTTGTAGCGCCCCAGCCCAGAGGCTCCCTAAGCCTAAGGGCTGGGGCGCCCCAGGCCTGGGGCTCCCTATGCCTAAGGGCGGGGCCGCCCCAGGCCTGGGGCTCCCAAAGCATAAGGGCAGGGCGCCCCAGGCCTGGGGCTCCCAAAGCCTAAAGGCTGGGACGCCGCAGACCTGGGCCTCCCCAAGCCTATGTGCTGAGCACCCCAAGACTGGGGCTCCCTAAAACTAAGGACTGGGGCGCCCCATGCCTGGCTCTCCCAAAGCCTAAGAGCTGGGGTGCCCCAGGGCTGGGGCTACCTAAGCCTAAGGGCTGGGGCGCCCCAGGCCTGGGACTCCCAAAGCCTACGTGCTGGGGCGCCCCAGGCTTGTGCTCCCAAACCTAAGGGATGGGGCATCCCAGGCTTGGCCTCCCAAAGCCTAAGGGCTGGGGCATCCCAGGCTTGGGCTCCCAAGGCCTAAGGGCTGCGGCGCCTAGGCCTGGGGCTCCCAAAATCTAAGGGCTTGGGCGCCAAGGCCTGGGGCTCCCTAAGCCTAAGGGCTGGGGCGCCCCAGGCTTGGGCTCCCAAAGCCTAAGGGCTGGGGCGCCCCAGGCCTGGGGCTCCCTAAGCCTAAGGGCTGGGGCGTAGCAGGCCTGGGGCTCCCAAAACCTAAGGGATGGGGCGCCCCAGGTCTAGGACCCTCAAAGCCTAAGGGCTGGGGTGCCCCAGGCCTGGGGCTCCCTAACACGAAGGGCTTGGACGCCATAGGCCTGTCGGGCCCAAAGCCGAAGGGCTGGGGCGTCCCAGGCCATGGGCTCCCTAAGCCTAAGGGCTGTGGCGCCCCAGGCCTGGGGCTCCCAAAGCCTAAGACCTGGGGCGTCCCAAGCCTGGGGCTATCAAAGCATAAGGTCTGGGCACCACAGGCCTGGGGCTCCCAAAGCCTAAGGGTGGGGGCGTCCCAGGCCTGGGGCTCCCAAAGCCTAAGGGCTGGGGCGCCCCAGGCCAGTGGCTCCCTAAGCCTAAGGGCTGGGGTATACCAGGCCATGGGTTCCCAAAACCTAAGGGCTGGGGCTCCCCAGGCCTGGGATTCCCAAAGCCTAAGGGCTGGGCCGCCCTAGGCCTGTCGCGCCCTAAGCCGAAGGGCTGGGGCGTCCCAGGCCATGGGCTCCCTAAGCATAAGGGCTGGGTGCCCCCAGTCCTGGGGCTCCCAAAGCCTAAGGGCTGGGGCGCCACAGGCCTGAAGCTCCCAAAGCCTAAGGGTTGAGGCGCCCCAAGCCTGGGGCTCCCAAATCGTAAGGGCTGTGGCGCCCCAGGACAGAGGCTCCCTAAGCCTAAGGGCTGGGGCGCCCAAGGCGTGGGGCTCCCTAAGCCTAAGCGCTGGGGTGCCCCAGGGTTGGAGCTCCCAAATCCTAAGGGCTGCGGCGCCCCAAGCCTTGGCTTCCTAAGGCCTAAAGGCTGTAGCGCCCCAAGCTGGGGCTCCCTAAGCCTACGCCTGGGGCGCCCAAGACCTGAGGCTCCCTAAGCCTAAGGGCTGGGGCGCCACAGGCCTGGGGCTCCCAAAGTCTAAGGGCTGGTGCTTCCAGGTCCTGGGGCTCCCTAAGCCAAAAGGCTGGGGTGCCCCAGGTCTGGAGCTCCCAAAGCCCAAGGGCTGGGGTGCCCCTGGCCTGGGGCTCCCTAAGCCTAAAGCTGGGGCGCCCAGGGCTGGGGCTCCCTAAGCCTAAGGGTTGGGCCGCCCCAGGCCTGGGGCTCCCTAAGCCTAAGGGCAGGGCGCCCCAGGCCTGGGGCTACCAAAGCCTAAGGGCTGGGGCGCCCCAAGACTGGGGCTCCCAAAGCCTAAGTGCTGGGGAGCCCCATGCCTGGGGCTCCAAAAGCCTAAGGGCTGGGGCGCCCCAGGCCTGGTTCTCCGAAAGGCTGGGTGACCCCAGGCCTGGGGCTCCCAAAGCCTAAGGGCTGGGGCGCCCCAGGTGTGGGGCTCCCAAAGCCTAAGCGCTGGGGCGCCTCAGGCCTGGGGCTCCCAAAGCCTAAGGGCTGTGGCGCCCCGGCTGGGGCTCGCAAAGCCTAAGGGCTGGGGCATCGCAGGCCTTGGGCTCCCTAAGCCTAAGGGCTGGGGCGCAACTGGGCTGGGGCCCCCAAATCCTAAGGGCGGTGGCGCCCCAGGCCTGGGACTCCCAAAACCTAAGGGCAGGAGTGCCCCAGGCCTGGGGCTCCCAAAGCCTAAGGGCTGGGTCGCCCTAGGCCTGTCGCGACCTAAGCCGAAGGGCTGGGGCGTCCCAGGCCATGGACTCCCTAACCCTAAGGGCAGGGTGCCCCCAGGCCTGGGGCTCCCAAAGCCTAAGGGCTGGGGCGCCCCAGGCCAGGGGCACCCAAAGCATAAGGGCTGGGGCGCCCCAGGCCTGGGGCTCCAAAAGCCTAAGGGCTGGGGTGCCCCAGTCCTGGGGCTCCCTAAGACAAAGGGTTGTAGCGCCCCAGCCCAGAGGCTCCCTAAGCCTAAGGGCTGGGGCGCCCCAGGCCTGGGGCTCCCTATGCCTAAGGGCGGGGCCGCCCCAGGCCTGGGGCTCCCAAAGCATAAGGGCAGGGCGCCCCAGGCCTGGGGCTCCCAAAGCCTAAAGGCTGGGACGCCGCAGACCTGGGCCTCCCCAAGCCTATGTGCTGAGCACCCCAAGACTGGGGCTCCCTAAAACTAAGGACTGGGGCGCCCCATGCCTGGCTCTCCCAAAGCCTAAGAGCTGGGGTGCCCCAGGGCTGGGGCTACCTAAGCCTAAGGGCTGGGGCGCCCCAAGCCTGGGACTCCCAAAGCCTACGTGCTGGGGCGCTCCAGGCTTGTGCTCCCAAACCTAAGGGATGGGGCATCCCAGGCTTGGCCTCCCAAAGCCTAAGGGCTGGGGCATCCCAGGCTTGGGCTCCCAAGGCCTAAGGGCTGCGGCGCCTAGGCCTGGGGCTCCCAAAATCTAAGGGCTTGGGCGCCAAGGCCTGGGGCTCCCTAAGCCTAAGGGCTGGGGCGCCCCAGGCTTGGGCTCCCAAAGCCTAAGGGCTGGGGCGCCCCAGGCCTGGGGCTCCCTAAGCCTAAGGGCTGGGGCGTAGCAGGCCTGGGGCTCCCAAAACCTAAGGGATGGGGCGCCCCAGGTCTGGGACCCTCAAAGCCTAAGGGCTGGGGTGCCCCAGGCCTGGGGCTCCCTAACACGAAGGGCTTGGACGCCATAGGCCTGTCGGGCCCAAAGCCGAAGGGCTGGGGCGTCCCAGGCCATGGGCTCCCTAAGCCTAAGGGCTGTGGCGCCCCAGGCCTGGGGCTCCCAAAGCCTAAGACCTGGGGCGTCCCAAGCCTGGGGCTATCAAAGCATAAGGTCTGGGCACCACAGGCCTGGGGCTCCCAAAGCCTAAGGGTGGGGGCGTCCCAGGCCTGGGGCTCCCAAAGCCTAAGGGCTGGGGCGCCCCAGGCCAGGGGCTCCCTAAGCCTAAGGGCTGGGGTATACCAGGCCATGGGTTCCCAAAACCTAAGGGCTGGGGCTCCCCAGGCCTGGGATTCCCAAAGCCTAAGGGCTGGGCCGCCCTAGGCCTGTCGCGCCCTAAGCCGAAGGGCTGGGGCGTCCCAGGCCATGGGCTCCCTAAGCATAAGGGCTGGGTGCCCCCAGTCCTGGGGCTCCCAAAGCCTAAGGGCTGGGGCGCCACAGGCCTGAAGCTCCCAAAGCCTAAGGGTTGAGGCGCCCCAAGCCTGGGGCTCCCAAATCGTAAGGGCTGTGGCGCCCCAGGACAGAGGCTCCCTAAGCCTAAGGGCTGGGGCGCCCAAGGCGTGGGGCTCCCTAAGCCTAAGCGCTGGGGTGCCCCAGGGTTGGAGCTCCCAAATCCTAAGGGCTGCGGCGCCCCAAGCCTTGGCTTCCTAAGGCCTAAAGGCTGTAGCGCCCCAAGCTGGGGCTCCCTAAGCCTACGCCTGGGGCGCCCAAGACCTGAGGCTCCCTAAGCCTAAGGGCTGGGGCGCCACAGGCCTGGGGCTCCCAAAGTCTAAGGGCTGGTGCTTCCAGGTCCTGGGGCTCCCTAAGCCAAAAGGCTGGGGTGCCCCAGGTCTGGAGCTCCCAAAGCCCAAGGGCTGGGGTGCCCCTGGCCTGGGGCTCCCTAAGCCTAAAGCTGGGGCGCCCAGGGCTGGGGCTCCCTAAGCCTAAGGGTTGGGCCGCCCCAGGCCTGGGGCTCCCTAAGCCTAAGGGCAGGGCGCCCCAGGCCTGGGGCTCCCAAAGCCTAAGGGCTGGGGCGCCCCAAGACTGGGGCTCCCAAAGCCTAAGAGCTGCGGTGCCCCAGGGCTGGGGCTACCGAAGCCTAAGGGCTGGGGCGCCCCAGGCCTGGGACTTGCAAAGCCTAAGTGCTGGGACGCCTAGGGCTAGGGCTCCCAAAACCTAAGGACTGGGGTGCCCCAGTGTTAGGGCTCCCAGTCTAAGGGCTGGGGCGCCTCAGACCTGCGCCTCCCAAAGCCTAAGGGCTTGGGTGCCCAGGCTTGGGCTCCCAAAGCCTAAGGGCTGGGGCGCGCCAGGACTGGGGCTCCCTAAGCCGAAGGGCTGGGGCGTACCAGGCCTGGAGCTCCCTATGCCGAAGGGCTGGGGCACACTAGGACTGTCGCGCCCTAAGCTGAAGGGCTGGGGCGTCCCAGGCCATGGGCTCCCTAAGCCTAAAGCAGGGACGACTCAGGCCTGGGGCTCCCTAAGCCGAAGAGCTGGGTCCCCCTAGACCTGGGGCTCCCTAAGCCTAAGGGCTGGGGCGCCACAGGCGTGGGGCTCCCAAAGCCTAAGCGCTGGGGCGCCACAGGTCTGGGGCTCCCAAAGGCTAAGGGCTGGGGCGCCACGATGAGGGTCCCAAAGCCTAAGGGCTGGGGCGCCCCAGGCCAGGGGCTCCCTAAACCTAAGGGCTGGGGCGTACCAGGACTGGGACTCACAAAGCCTAAGGGCTGGGGCGCCCCAGGCCACGGGCTCCCTAAACCTAAGGGCTGGGGCGTACCAGGCCTGGGACTCCCAAACCTAAGGGTTGGGGTGCCCATGGCCTGGGGCTCCCAAAACCTACGGGCTAGGGCAACCTAGTCCTGTCGCACCCTAATCCGAAGGGCTGGGGCGTTTCAGGCCATGCGCTCCCTAAGCTTAAGGGCTGGGGCGCCCCAGGCCTGGTTCTCCGAAAGGCTGGGTGACCCCAGGCCTGGGGCTCCCAAAGCCTAAGGGCTGGGGCACCCCAGGTGTGGGGCTCCCAAAGCCTAAGCGCTGGGGCGCCTCAGGCCTGGGGCTCCCAAAGTTAAGGGCTGTGACGCCCCGGCTGGGGCTCGCAAAGCCTAAGGGCTGGGGCGCCCCTGGCCTGGGGCTCCCTAAGCCGAAGGGCTGGGGCGCCTTAGGCCTGGGGCACCGAAAGCCTAAGGGCTGTGGCGCCCCAGGTCTGGGGCTCCGTAAGCCTAAGGGCTGGGGCGCCCAGGCCTGGGGCCCCCAAAGCCTAAGGGCTGGGGCGTCGCAGGCCTTGGGTTCCCGAAGCCTAAGGGCTGGGGCGCCCCAGGCGTGGGGCTCCCAAAGCCTAAGCGCTGGGGTGCCCCAGGCCTGGGGCTCCCAAAGCCTAAGGGCTGTGGCGCCCCGGTTGGGGCTCCCAAAGCCTGAGGGCTGAGGGGCCCCAGGCCAGGGGCTCCCTAAACCTAAGGGCTGGGGCGCCCCAGGCCTGGGGCTCCCTAAGCCGAAGGCTGGGGCGCCCTAAGCCTGGGGCACCCAAAGCCTAAGTGCTGTGGCGCCCCAGGCCTCGCACTCCGTAAGCCTAAAGGCTGGGGCGCCCCAGGCCTGGGGCTCCCAAAGCTTAAGGGTTGGAGCGTCGCAGGTCTTGGGCTCCCGAAACCTAAGGGCTGGGGCGTCACAGGCCATGGGCTCCCTATGCCTTAGGGCTGGGTGCCCCCAGGCCTGGGGCTCCCAAAGACTCAGGGCTGGGGCACCACAGGCCTGGAGCTCCCACAGCCTAAGGGCTGGGGCGCCCCAGGCCTGGAGCACCCAAAGCCTAAGGGCTGGGGCGCCCCAGGCCTGCTGCACCCAAAGCCTAAGGGCTGGGGGGCCCCATGCCTGGGGCTCCCTAGGACAAAGGGCTGTGGCGTCCCAGGCCAGAGGCTCCCTAAGTCTAAGGGTGGGGCACCCCAGGCCTCGGGCTCCCTAAGACTAAGGGCTGGGGCGCCCCAGGCTGCGGCTCCCAAAGCCTAAGGGCTGGGCTGCCCCAGTCCTGGTGCTCCCAAAACCTAAGGGCTGGGGCTCCCCAGGCCTGGGGCTCCCTATGCCAAAGGGCTAGGGAGCCCTAGGCCTGGGGCACCCAAAGCCAAAGGTTTAGGGTGCCTCAAGCCTGGGGCTCCCAAATCCTAAGGCTGGGGCTCCCCAGTCCTAGGGCTCCCAAAGCCTAAGGGCTGGGGCGCCACAGGCCTGAAGCTCCCAAAGCCTAAGGGTTGGGGCGCCCCAAGTCTGGGGCTCCCAAATCCTAAGGGCTGTGGCACCCCAGGGCAGAGGCTCCCTAAGCCTAAGGGCTGGGGCGCCCAAGGCGTGGGGCTCCCTAAGCCTAAGCGCTGGGGTGCCCCAGGGTTGGAGCTCCCAAATCCTAAGGGCTGCGGCGCCCCAAGCCTGGGCTTCCTTAGACCTAAAGGCTGTAGCGCCCCAAGCTGGGGCTCCCTAAGCCTACGCCTGGGGTGCCCAAGACCTGAGGCTCCCTAAGCCTAAGGGCTGGGGCGCCACAGGCCTGGGGCTCCCAAAGTCTAAGGGCTGGTGCTTCCAGGTCCTGGGGCTCCCTAAGCCAAAAGGCTGGGGTGCCCCAGGTCTGGAGCTCCCAAAGCCCAAGGGCTGGGGTGCCCCTGGCCTGGGGCTCCCTAAGCCTAAAGCTGGGGCGCCCAGGGCTGGGGCTCCCTAAGCCTAAGGGTTGGGCCGCCCCAGGCCTGGGGCTCCCTAAGCCTAAGGGCAGGGCGCACCAGGCCTGGGGCTCCCACAGCCTAAGGGCTGGGGCGCCCCAAGACTGGGGCTCCCAAAGCCTAAGAGCTGCGGTGCCCCAGGGCTGGGGCTACCGAAGCCTAAGGGCTGGGGCGCCCCAGGCCTGGGACTTGCAAAGCCTAAGTGCTGGGACGCCTAGGGCTAGGGCTCCCAAAACCTAAGGGCTGGGGTGCCCCAGTGTTAGGGCTCCCAGTCTAAGGGCTGGGGCACCTCAGACCTGGGCCTCCCAAAGCCTAAGGGCTTGGGTGCCCCAGGCTTGGGCTCCCAAAGCCTAAGGGCTGGGGCGCGCCAGGACTGGGGCTCCCTAAGCCTAAGGGCTGGAGCGTACCAGGCCTGGAGCTCCCTATGCCGAAGGGCTGGGGCACCCTAGGACTGTCGCGCCCTAAGCTGAAGGGCTGGGGCGTCCCAGGCCATGGGCTCCCTAAGCCTAAGGGCAGGGACGACTCAGGCCTGGGGCTCCCTAAGCCGAAGAGCTGGGTACCCCCAGGCCTGGGGCTCCCTAAGCCTAAGGGCTGGGTCGCCACAGGCGTGGGGCTCCCAAAGCCTAAGCGCTGGGGCGCAACAGGTCTGGGGCTCCCAAAGGCTAAGGGCTGGGGCGCCCCGATGGGGCTCCCAAAGCCTAAGGGCTGAGGCGCCCCAGGCCAGGGGCTCCCTAAACCTAAGGGCTAGGGCACCCCAGGCCTGGGGCTCCCTAAGCCGAAGGACTGGGGCGTCGCAGGCATTGGGCTCCCGAAGCCTAAGGGCTGTGTCGCCCCTGGCCTGGGGCGCCCAAAACCTAAGGGCTGGGGCGTCCCAGGACTGGGGCTCCGTAAGCCTAAGGGCTGGGGCGCCCCAGCCCTGGGGCCCCCAAAGCCTAAAGGCTGGGGCGTCGCAGGCTTTGGGCTCCCGAAGCCTAAGGGCTGGGGCGCCCCTGGCCTGGGGCTCCCAAAGCCTAAGGGCTGGGGCGCCCCAGGCCAGGGGCTCCCTAAACCTAAGGGCTGGGGCGTACCAGGACTGGGACTCACAAAGCCTAAGGGCTGGGGCGCCCCAGGCCACGGGCTCCCTAAACCTAAGGGCTGGGGCGTACCAGGCCTGGGACTACCAAACCTAAGGGTTGAGGTGCCCATGGCCTGGGGCTCCCAAAACCTACGGGCTAGGGCAACCTAGTCCTGTCGCGCCCTAATCCGAAGGGCTGGGGCGTTTCAGGCCATGGGCTCCCTAAGCTTAAGGGCTGGGGCGCCCCAGGCCTGGTTCTCCGAAAGGCTGGGTGACCCCAGGCCTGGGGCTCCCAAAGCCTAAGGGCTGGGGCGCCCCAGGTGTGGGGCTCCCAAAGCCTAAGCGCTGGGGCGCCTCAGGCCTGGGGCTCCCAAAGCCTAAGGGCTGTGGCGCCCCGGCTGGGGCTCGCAAAGCCTTAGGGCTGGGAGGCCCCAGGCCTGGGGCTCCCTAAGCCGAAGGGCTGGGGCGCCTTAGGCCTGGGGCGCCGAAAGCCTAAGGGCTGTGGCGCCCCAGGTCTGGGGCTCCGTAAGCCTAAGGCTGGGGCGCCCAGGCCTGAGGCTCCCAAAGCCTAAGGGCTGGGGCGTCGCAGGCCTTGGGCTCCCGAAGCCTAAGGGCTGGGGCGACGCAGGCCTTGAGATCCCTAAGCCGAAGGGCTGGGGCGCCCCAGGCCTGGGGCTCCCAAATCCTAAGGGCGTGGGCGCCCTAGGCCTGTTGCGCCCTAAGCCAAAGGGCTGGGGCTTTGCAGGCCATGGACGCCCTAAGCCTAAGGGCTGGGGCGCCCCAGGCCTGGTGCTCCCTATGCGTAAGGACTGAGAAGCCCCAGGCCTGGGGCTCTGAAAGGCTGGGTGCCCCCAGGCCTGGGGCTCCCTAAGCCTAAGGGCTGGGGCGCCCCAGGCGTGGGGCTCCCAAAGCCCAAGCGCTGAGGCGCCCCAGGCCTGGGGCTCCCTATGCCTAAGGGCTGAGAAGCCCCAGGCCTGGGGCTCTGAAAGGCTGGGCGCCCCCAGGCCTGGGGCTCCCTAAGCCTAAGGGCTGGGGCACCCCAGGCGTGGGGCTCCCAAAGCCTAAGCGCTGAAG
Organism: Tenrec ecaudatus; assembly: GCF_050624435.1. Taxonomy (NCBI): domain Eukaryota; kingdom Metazoa; phylum Chordata; class Mammalia; order Afrosoricida; family Tenrecidae; genus Tenrec; species Tenrec ecaudatus. The sequence continues at coordinate 221,518 of NW_027459091.1, read as the reverse complement.
CGGCCCAGGCCTGGGGCTCCCACAGCCTAAGGGCTGTGGCGCCCCGGCTGGGGCTCCCAAAGCCTAAGGGCTGAGGCGCCCAAGGCCAGGGGCTCCCTAAACCTAAGGGCTGGGACGCCCCAGGCCTGGGACTCCGTAAGCCTAAACGCTGGGGCGCCCCAGGCCTGGGGCTCCCAAAGCTTAAGGGTTGGAGCGTCACAGGCCATGGGCTCCCTATGCCTTAGGGCTGGGTGCCCCCAGGCCTGGGGCTCCCAAAGACTCAGGGCTGGGGCACCACAGGCCTGGAGCTCCCACAGCCTAAGGGCTGGGGCGCCCCAGGCCTGGAGCACCCAAAGCCTAAGGGCTGGGGCGCCCCAGGCCTGCTGCACCCAAAGCCTAAGGGCTGGGTGGCCCCATGCCTGGGGCTCCCTAAGACAAAGGGCTGTGGCGTCCCAGGCCAGAGGCTGCCTAAATCTAAGGGTTGGGGCACCCCAGGCCTCAGGCTCCCTAAGACTAAGGGCTGGGGGGCCCCAGGCTGGGGCTCCCAAAGCCTAAGGGCTGGGGCGCCCCAGGCCTGGAGCTCCCAAAGTCTAAGGGCTGGGGCGCCCCGGCCAGGTGCAGCAAAAGTCTAAGGGCTGGGGCGCCCCAGTCCTGGTACTCCCTATGCCGAAGGTCTCGGACGCCCTAGGCCTGGGGCGCCCAAAGACTAATGGCTGTGGCGCCACAGCCTGGGGCTCCTTAAGCCTAAGGGCTGGGGCTCTTCAGGATTGGGCTCCCAAAGCCTAAGGACTTGTGCGCCCGAGGCTTCGGCTCCCAAAGCCTAAGGGCTATGGCGCCCCAGCCTGGGGATCCCTAAGCCTAAGGGCTGGGGCGCTTGAGGTTGGGGCTCCCAAAGCCTAAGGGCTCGGGCGTCGCAGTCCTTGGGCTCCCTAAGCCTAAGGGCTGGGGAGTCCCAGGCCAGGGGCTCCCAACGCCTAAGGGCTGGGGCACCCAAGGATTGGGGCTCCCAAAGCCTAAGGGCTGGGGCGCCCCAGGCAAGGGGCTCCCTAAGCCTAAGGTCTGGGGCATTCCAGGTCTGGGGCTCCCAAAACCTAAGGGTTGGGGCGCCCCAGGTTTGGGAAACCCAAAACCTAACGGCTGGGGCGCCCCAGGCCTGGGGCTCCCTAAGCTTAAGGGCTGGGACGCCCCAGGCCTGGGGATCCCTAAGCCGAAGAGCTAGGTCCCCCCAGGCCTGGGGCTCCCTAAGCCTAAGGGCTGGGGCGCCCCAGGACTGTGGCTTCCAAAGCCTAAGGGCTGGGCGCCACAGGCCTGGGGCTCCCAAAACCTATGGGCTGGGGCGTCCCAGCCTGGGGCTCCCAAATCCTAAGGGCTGTGGCGCCCCAGGCCTGAGGCTCCAAAAGCGTAAGGGCTGGAGCGCACCGGCATGGGGCTCCCAAGCTTAAGGGCTGGGGCGCACCGGCCTGGGGCTACCAAAATCTAAGGGCAGGGGCGCCCCAGGCCTGGGGCACCCAAAGCCTAAGGGCTGGGGCGCCCCAGGCCTGGGGCACCCAAAGCCTAAGGGCTGGGGCGCCCCAGGCCTGGGACTCCCGAAGCCTAAGGGCTGGGGTGCCCCAAGCCTGGGGCTCCCAAAACCTAAGGGCTGGGGCATCGCAGGATTGGGCTCCATAAACCTAAGTGCTGGGGCGCCTCAGGCCTGGGGCTCGCAAATACTAAGGGCGGGGACGCCCCAGGACTGGGGCTACCAAAATCTAAGGGTAGGGGCGCCCCAGGCCTGGGGCACCCAAAGCCTAAGGGCTGGGGCGCCCCAGGCCTGGGACTCCCGAAGCCTAAGGGCTGGGGTGCCCCAAGCCTGGGGCTCCCAAAGCCTAAGGGCTGGGGCGCCCTAGTCCTGTCCCGCTCTAAGCCGAAGGGCTGGGGCGTCCCAGGGTATGGGATCCCTAAGCCTAAGGGCTGGGGAGCCCCAGGCCTCGGGCCCCCTAAGCCTAAGGGCTGGGACGCCCCAGGCCTGGGGCTCCCAAAGCCTAAGGACTGGGGCGCCCCAGGCCAGGGGCTCCCTAAACCTAAGAGCTGGGGTGCCCCAGGCCTGGTGCTCCCTAAGCCGAAGGGCTGGGGCGTCGCAGGCCTTGGGCTCCCTAAGCCTAAGTGCTGGGGCGCACCGGGCCTGGGGCTCCCAAAGCCTAAGGGCGGGTGCGTCCCAGGCCTGGGGCTCCCAAAGCCTAAGTGCTGGGGCGCCCCAGGCCAGGGGCTCCCTAATCCTAAGGGCTGCGGTATACCAGGCCATGGGCTCCCAAAACCTAAGGGCTGGGGCTCCCCAGGCCTGAGACTCCCAAAGCCTAAGGGCTGGGGCGCCCTAGGCCTGTCGCGTCCTAAGCCGAAGGGCTGGTGCGTCCCAGGCCATGGGCTCCCTAAGCCTAAGGGCTGGGTGCCCCCAGGCCTGGGGCTCCCAAAGCCTAAGGGCTGGGGGTCCCCAGGCCAGGGGCTCCCAAAGCCTAAGGGCTGGGGCGCCCCAGGCCTGGGGCTCCCAAAGCCTAAGGGCTGGGGCGCCACAGGCCTGAAGCTCCCAAAGCCTAAGGGTTGGGGCGCCCCAAGCCTGGGGCACCTAAAGCCTAAAGGCTGGGGCGCCCCAGGCCTGGGGCTCCCAAATCCTAAGGGCTCTGGCACCCCAGGCCAGAGGCTCCCTAAGCCTAAGGACTGGGGCGCCCAAGGCATGGGGATCCCTAAGCCTAAGGGCTGGGGTTCCCCAGGGTTGGAGCTCCGAAATCCTAAGGGCTGCGGCGCCCCAAGCCTGGGCCTCCTTAAGCCTAAAGGCTGTAGCGCCCCAACCTGGGGCTCCCTAAGCCTAGGGTTGGGGCGCCCAGGACCGGGGGTTCCCTAAGCCTAATGGCTGGTGCTTCCCAGTCCTGGGGCTCCCTAAGCCAAAAGACTGGAGTGCCCCAGGTCTGGAGCTCCCAAAGCCCAAGGGCTGGGGCGCCCCAGGCCTGGGGCTCCCTAAGCCTAAGAGCTAGGGCGCCCAGGGCTGGGGCTCCCTAAGCCTAAGAGTTAGGCCGCCCCAGGCCTGGGGCTTCCTAAGCGTAAGGGCAGGGCGCCCCAGGCCTGGGGCTCCCAAAGCCTAAGGGCCGGGGCGCCGCCGACCTGGGCCTTCCAAAGCCTAAGGGCTGGGGAACCCCTAGACTGGGGCTCCCAAAGCCTAAGGGCTTATGCGCCCCCTGCCTGGGGCTACCTAAGCCGAAGGGCTGGGGCGCCCTAGGACTGTCGCGCCCTAAGCCGAAGGGCTGGGGCGTCCCAGTCCATGGCATCCCTAAGCCTAAGGGCAGGGACGACTCAGGCCTGGGGCTCCTTAAGCCGAAGAGCTGGGTCCCCCCAGGCCTGGGGCTCCCTAAGCCTAAGGGCTGGGGCGCCACAGGCCTGGGGCTCCCAAAACCTATGGGCTGGGGCGTCCCAGCATGGGGCTCCCAAATCCTAAGGGCAGGGGCGCCCTAGGACTTTCGCGCCCTAAGCCGAAGGGCTGGGGCGCCACAGGCCTGGGGCTCCCAAAACCTATGGGCTGGGGCGTCCCAGCATGGGGCTCCCAAATCCTAAGGGCAGGGGCGCCCTAGGACTTTCGCGCCCTAAGCCGAAGGGCTGGGGCGTCCCAGGCCATGGGATGCCTAAGCCTAAGGGCAGGGACGACTCAGGCCTGGGGCTCCCTAAGCCTAAGGGCTGGGGCACCCCGATGGGGCTCCCAAAGCCTAAGGGGTGAGGCGCCCCAGGCCAGGGGCTCCCTAAGCCGAAGGGCTGGGGCGTCACAGGCCTTGGGCTCCCGAAGCCTAAGGGCTGGGGCGCCCCTGGCCTGGGGCTCCCAAAGCCTAAGGGCTGGGGCGCCCTAGGCCTGGGGCTCCGTAAGCCTAAGGGATGGGGCGCCCCAGCCCTTGGGCCCCCAAAGCCTAAGGGCTGGGGCGTCGCTGGCTTTGGGCTTCCCAAGCCTAAGGGCTGGGGCGCCCCTGGCCTGGGGCTCCCAAAGCCTAAAGGCTGGGGCGCCCAAGGCCTGAGGCCCCCAAAGCTAAGGGCTGGGGCGCCCCAGGCCTGGGGCTCCCAAAGCCTAAGGGCTGGGGTGCCCCAGGCCAGGGGCTCCCTAAACCTAAGGGCTGGGGCGTACCAGGCCTGGGACTCCCAAACCTAAGGGCTGGGGTGCCACAGGCCTGGGGCTCCCAAAACCTAAGGGCTCGGGCAACCTAGGCCTGTCGCGCCTTAAGCGGAAGGGCTGGGGCGTCCCAGGCCTGGGACTCCCAAAGCCTAAGGGCTGGGGCGCCCTAGGCCTGTCGCGCCCTAAGCCGAAGGGCTGGCGCGTCCCGGGCCAAGGGCTCCCTAAGCCTAAGGGCTGGGTGCTCCCAGGCCTGGGGCTCCCAAAGCCTAAGGGCTGGTGCTTCCCAGTCCTGGGGCTCCCCAAGCCAAAAGACTGGAGTGCCCCAGGTTTGGAGCTCCCAAAGCCCAAGGGCAGGTGCGCCCCAGGCCTGTGGCTCCCTAAGCCTAAGAGCTGGAGCGCCCAGGGCTGGGGCTCCCTAAGCCTAAGGGTTGGGCCGCCCCAGGCCTGGGGCTTCCTAAGCCTAAGGGCAGGGCGCCCCAGGCCTCGGGCTCCCAAAGCCTAAGGGCCGGGGCGCCGCAGACCTGGGCCTTCCAAAGCCTAAGGGCTGGGGCGCCCAAGGCCTGGGACTTCCAAAGCCTAAGTGCTGGGGCGCCCAGGGCTTGGGCTCCCAAAGCCTAAGGGCTGGGGTGCCCCAGGGCTAGGGCTCCCAGTCTAAGGGCTGGGGCGCCGCAGACCTGGGCCTCCCAAAGCCTAAGGGCTTGGGCACCCCAGGCTTTGGCTCCCAAAGCCTAAGGGTTGGGGCACGCCAGGCCTGGGGCTCCCTAAGCCTAAGGGCTGGGGCGCCCTAGGCCTGTCGCGTCCTAAGCCGAAGGGCTGGTGCGTCCCAGGCCATGGGCTCCCTAAGCCTAAGGGCTTGGTGCCCCCAGGCCTGGGGCTCCCAAAGCCTAAGGGCTGGGGGTCCCCAGGCCAGGGGCTCCCAAAGCCTAAGGGCTGGGGCGCCCCAGGCCTGGGGCTCCCAAAGCCTAAGGGCTGGGGCGCCACAGGCCTGAAGCTCCCAAAGCCTAAGGGTTGGGGCGCCCCAAGCCTGGGGCACCTAAAGCCTAAAGGCTGGGGCGCCCCAGGCCTGGGGCTCCCAAATCCTAAGGGCTCTGGCACCCCAGGCCAGAGGCTCCCTAAGCCTAAGGACTGGGGCGCCCAAGGCATGGGGATCCCTAAGCCTAAGGGCTGGGGTTCCCCAGGGTTGGAGCTCCGAAATCCTAAGGGCTGCGGCGCCCCAAGCCTGGGCCTCCTTAAGCCTAAAGGCTGTAGCGCCCCAACCTGGGGCTCCCTAAGCCTAGGGTTGGGGCGCCCAGGACCGGGGGTTCCCTAAGCCTAATGGCTGGTGCTTCCCAGTCCTGGGGCTCCCTAAGCCAAAAGACTGGAGTGCCCCAGGTCTGGAGCTCCCAAAGCCCAAGGGCTGGGGCGCCCCAGGCCTGGGGCTCCCTAAGCCTAAGAGCTAGGGCGCCCAGGGCTGGGGCTCCCTAAGCCTAAGAGTTAGGCCGCCCCAGGCCTGGGGCTTCCTAAGCGTAAGGGCAGGGCGCCCCAGGCCTGGGGCTCCCAAAGCCTAAGGGCCGGGGCGCCGCCGACCTGGGCCTTCCAAAGCCTAAGGGCTGGGGAACCCCTAGACTGGGGCTCCCAAAGCCTAAGGGCTTATGCGCCCCCTGCCTGGGGCTACCTAAGCCGAAGGGCTGGGGCGCCCTAGGACTGTCGCGCCCTAAGCCGAAGGGCTGGGGCGTCCCAGTCCATGGCATCCCTAAGCCTAAGGGCAGGGACGACTCAGGCCTGGGGCTCCTTAAGCCGAAGAGCTGGGTCCCCCCAGGCCTGGGGCTCCCTAAGCCTAAGGGCTGGGGCGCCACAGGCCTGGGGCTCCCAAAACCTATGGGCTGGGGCGTCCCAGCATGGGGCTCCCAAATCCTAAGGGCAGGGGCGCCCTAGGACTTTCGCGCCCTAAGCCGAAGGGCTGGGGCGCCACAGGCCTGGGGCTCCCAAAACCTATGGGCTGGGGCGTCCCAGCATGGGGCTCCCAAATCCTAAGGGCAGGGGCGCCCTAGGACTTTCGCGCCCTAAGCCGAAGGGCTGGGGCGTCCCAGGCCATGGGATGCCTAAGCCTAAGGGCAGGGACGACTCAGGCCTGGGGCTCCCTAAGCCTAAGGGCTGGGGCGCCCCGATGGGGCTCCCAAAGCCTAAGGGGTGAGGCGCCCCAGGCCAGGGGCTCCCTAAGCCGAAGGGCTGGGGCGTCACAGGCCTTGGGCTCCCTAAGCCTAAGGGCTGGGGCGCCCCTGGCCTGGGGCTCCCAAAGCCTAAGGGCTGGGGCGCCCTAGGCCTGGGGCTCCGTAAGCCTAAGGGATGGGGCGCCCCAGCCCTTGGGCCCCCAAAGCCTAAGGGCTGGGGCGTCGCTGGCTTTGGGCTTCCCAAGCCTAAGGGCTGGGGCGCCCCTGGCCTGGGGCTCCCAAAGCCTAAGGGCTGGGGCGCCCAAGGCCTGAGGCCCCCAAAGCTAAGGGCTGGGGCGCCCCAGGCCTGGGGCTCCCAAAGCCTAAGGGCTGGGGTGCCCCAGGCCAGGGGCTCCCTAAACCTAAGGGCTGGGGCGTACCAGGCCTGGGACTCCCAAACCTAAGGGCTGGGGTGCCACAGGCCTGGGGCTCCCAAAACCTAAGGGCTCGGGCAACCTAGGCCTGTCGCGCCTTAAGCGGAAGGGCTGGGGCGTCCCAGGCCTGGGACTCCCAAAGCCTAAGGGCTGGGGCGCCCTAGGCCTGTCGCGCCCTAAGCCGAAGGGCTGGCGCGTCCCGGGCCAAGGGCTCCCTAAGCCTAAGGGCTGGGTGCTCCCAGGCCTGGGGCTCCCAAAGCCTAAGGGCTGGTGCTTCCCAGTCCTGGGGCTCCCCAAGCCAAAAGACTGGAGTGCCCCAGGTTTGGAGCTCCCAAAGCCCAAGGGCAGGTGCGCCCCAGGCCTGTGGCTCCCTAAGCCTAAGAGCTGGAGCGCCCAGGGCTGGGGCTCCCTAAGCCTAAGGGTTGGGCCGCCCCAGGCCTGGGGCTTCCTAAGCCTAAGGGCAGGGCGCCCCAGGCCTCGGGCTCCCAAAGCCTAAGGGCCGGGGCGCCGCAGACCTGGGCCTTCCAAAGCCTAAGGGCTGGGGCGCCCAAGGCCTGGGACTTCCAAAGCCTAAGTGCTGGGGCGCCCAGGGCTTGGGCTCCCAAAGCCTAAGGGCTGGGGTGCCCCAGGGCTAGGGCTCCCAGTCTAAGGGCTGGGGCGCCGCAGACCTGGGCCTCCCAAAGCCTAAGGGCTTGGGCACCCCAGGCTTTGGCTCCCAAAGCCTAAGGGTTGGGGCGCGCCAGGCCTGGGGCTCCCTAAGCCTAAGGGCTGGGGCGTTCCAGGTCTGGGGCTCCCAAAACCTAAGGGTTGGGGCGCCCCAGGTTTGGGAAACTCAAAACCTAATGGCTGGGGCGCCCCAGGCCTGGGGCTCCCTAAGCTTAAGGGCTGGGACACCCCAGGCCTGGGGCTCCCTAATCCGAAGAGCTGGGTCCCCCCAGGCCTGGGGCTCCCTAAGCCTAAGGGCTGGGGCGCCCCAGGCCTGTGGCTCCCAAAGCCTAAGGGCTGGGCGCCACAGGACTGGGGCTCACAAAACCTATGGGCTGGGGCGTCCCAGCATGGGGCTCCCAAATCCTAAGGGCTGGGGCGCCCTAGGACTGTCCCGCCCTAAGCCGAAGGGCTGGGGCGTCCCAGGCCATGGGATCTCTAAGCCTAAGGGCAGGGACGACTCAGGCCTGGGGTCCCTAAGCCGAAGAGCTGGGTCCCCCCAGGCCTGGGGCTCCCTAAGCCTAAGGGCTGGGGCACCACAGGCCTGGGGCTCCCAAAGCCTAAGGGCTGGGGCGCCCTGATGGGGCTCCCAAAGCCTAAGGGGTGAGGCGCCCCAGGCCAGGGGCTCCCTAAGCCGAAGGACTGGGGCGTCACAGGCCTTGAGCTCCCGAAGCCTAAGGGCTGGGGCGCCCTGATGGGGCTCCCAAAGCCTAAGGGGTGAGGCGCCCCAGGCCAGGGGCTCCCTAAGCCGAAGGGCTGGGGCGTCACAGGCCTTGAGCCCCCAAAGCCAAAGGGCTGGGGCGTCGCAGGCCTTGGGCTTCCCAAGCCTAAGGGCTGGGGCGTCCCTGGCCTGGGGTTCCCAAAGCCTAAGGGCTGGGGCGCCCCAGGCCTGGGGCTCCCAAAGGTAAGGGCTGGAGCGCCCCAGGCCTGGGGCTCCCAAAGCCTAAGGGCTGGGGTGCCCCAGGCCAGGGACTCCCTAAACCTAATGGCTGGGGCGTACCAGGCCTGGGACTCCCAAAGTCTAAGGGCTGGTGCGCCCCAGGTTTGGGCTCCCAAAGCCTAAAGGCTTCGGCGCCCCAGGCTTGGGCTCCCAAAACCTAAGGGCTGGGGAGCCCCAGGCCTGGAGCTCCCAAAGTCTAAGGGCTGGGGCGCCCCGGCCAGGTGCTCCAAAAGCCTAAGGGCTGGGGCGCCCCAGTCCTGGTACTCCCTATGCCGAAGGGCTTGGGCACCCTAGGCCTGGGGCGCCCAAAGCCTAATGGCTGTGGCGCCACAGCCTGGGGCTCCTTAAGCCTAAGGGCTGGGGCGCTTCAGGATTGGGCTCCCAAAGCCTAAGGACTTGTGCGCCCCAGGCTTCGGCTCTCAAAGCCTAAGGGCTATGGCGCCCCAGCCTGGGGATCCCTAAGCCTAAGGACTGGGGCGCTTGAGGCTTGGGGCTCCCAAAGCCTAAGGGCTGGGGCGTCGCAGGCCTGGGACTCCCAAAGCCTAAGGGCTGGCGCGTCCCAGGCCATGGGATCCCTAAGCCTAAGGGCTGGGTGCTCCCAGGCCTGGGGCTCCCAAAGCCTAAGGGCTGGTGCTTCCCAGTCCTGGGGCTCCCCAAGCCAAAAGACTGGAGTGCCCCAGGTCTGGAGCTCCCAAAGCCCAAGGGCTGGTGCGCCCCAGGCCTGTGGCTCCCTAAGCCTAAGAGCTGGGGCGCCCAGGGCTGGGGCACCCTAAGCCTAAGGGTTGGGCCGCCCCAGGCCTGGGGCTTCCTAAGCCTAAGGGCAGGGCGCCCCAGGCCTCGGGCTCCCAAAGCCTAAGGGCCGGAGCGCCGCAGACCTGGGCCTTCCAAAGCCTAAGGGCTGGGGCGCCCCCTGCCTGGGGCTACCTAAGCCTAAGGGCTGGGGCGCCCCAGGCCTGAGACTTCCAAAGCCTAAGTGCTGGGGCGCCCAGGGCTTGGGCTCCCAAAGCCTAAGGGCTGGGGTGCCCCAGGGCTAGGGCTCCCAGTCTAAGGGTTGGGGCGCCGCAGACCTGGGCCTCCCAAAGCCTAAGGGCTTGGGCACCCCAGACTTGGGCTCCCAAAGCCTAAGGGCTGGGGCGCGCCAGGCCTGGGGCTCCCTAAGCCTAAGGGCTGGGGCGTTCCAGGTCTGGGGCTCCCAAAGCCTAAGGGCTGGGCGCCACAGGCCTGGGGCTCCCTAAGCCGAAGGGCTGGGGCGTCACAGGCCTTCGGCTCCCGAAGCCTAAGGACTGGGGCGCCCCTGGACTGGGGCCCCCAAAGCCTAAGGGCTGGGGCGCCCCAGGCCTGGGGCTCCGTAAGCCTAAGGTATGGGGCGCCCCAGCCCTTGAGCCCCCAAAGCCAAAGGGCTGGGGCGTCGCAGGCCTTGGGCTTCCCAAGCCTAATGGCTGGGGCGCCCGGGGCCTGGGGCTCCCAAAGCCTAAGGGCTGGGGCGCCCCAGGCCTGGGGCTCCCAAAGTTAAGGCTGGGGCGCCCCAGGCCTGGGGCTCCCAAAGCCTAAGGGCTGGAGTGCCCCAGGCCAGGGGCTCCCTAAACCTAAGGGCTGGGGCGTACCAGGCCTGGGACTCCCAAACCTAAGGGCTGGGGTGCCACAGGCTTGGGTCTCCAAAATCTAATGGTTCGGGCAACCTAGGCCTCTCGCGCCTTAAGCGGAAGGGCTGGGGCGTCCCAGGCCTGGGACTCCCAAAGCCTAAGGGCTGGGGCGCCCTAGGCCTGTCGCGCCCTAAGCCGAAGGGCTGGCGCGTCCCAGGCCATAGGCTCCCTAAACCTAAGGGCTAGGTGACCCCAGGCCTGGGGCTCCCTAAGCCTAAGGGCTGGGGCGCCACAGGCCTGAAGCTCCCAAAGCCTAAGGGTTGGGGCGCCCAAAGCCTGGGGCACCTAAAGCCTAATGGCTGGGGCGCCCCAGGCCTGGGGCTCCCAAATCCTAACGGCTGTGGCACCCCAGGCCAGAGGCTCCCTAAGCCTAAGGGCTGGGGCGCCCAAGGCGTGGGGCTCCCTAAGCCTAAGGGCTGGAGTGCCCCAGGGTGGGAACTCCCAAATCCTAAGGGCTGCGGCGCCCCAAGCCTTGGCCTCCTTAAGCCTAAAGGCTGTAGCGCCCCAACCTGGGGCTCCCTAAGCCTAGGCCTGGAGCGCCCAAGACCTGGGGCTCCCTAAGCCTAAGGGCTGGGGCGCCACAGGCCTGGGGCTCCCAAAGCCTAAGGGCTGGTGCTTCCCAGTCCTGGGGCTCCCTAAGCCAAAAGGCTGGAGTGCCCCAGGTCTGGAGCTCCCAAAGCCCAAGGGCTGGGGTGCCCCTGGCCTGGGGCTCCCTAAGCCTAAAGCTGGGGCGCCCAGGGCTGGGGCTCCCTAAGCCTAAGGGTTGGGCCGCCCCAGGCCTGGGGCTCCCTAAGCCTAAGGGCAGGGCGCACCAGGCCTGGGGCTCCCAAAGCCTAAGGGCTGGGGCGCCCCAAGACTGGGGCTCCCAAAGCCTATGAGCTGCGGTGCCCCAGGGCTGGGGCTACCGAAGCCTAAGGGCTGGGGCGCCCCAGGCCTGGGACTTGCAAAGCCTAAGTGAAGGGACGTCTAGGGCTAGGGCTCCCAAAACCTAAGGGCTGGGGTGCCCCAGTGTTAGGGCTCCCAGTCTAAGGGCTGGGGCACCTCAGACCTGGGCCTCCCAAAGCCTAAGGGCTTGGGTGCCCCAGGCTTGGGCTCCCAAAGCCTAAGGGCTGGGGCGCGCCAGGACTGGGGCTCCCTAAGCCTAAGGGCTGGGGCGTACCAGGCCTGGAGCTCCCTATGCCGAAGGGCTGGGGCACCCTAGGACTGTCGCGCCCTAAGCTGAAGGGCTGGGGCGTCCCAGGCCATGGGCTCCCTAAGCCTAAGGGCAGGGACGACTCAGGCCTGGGGCTCCCTAAGCCGAAGAGCTGGGTACCCCCAGGCCTGGGGCTCCCTAAGCCTAAGGGCTGGGGCGCCACAAGCGTGGGGCTCCCAAAGCCTAAGCGCTGGGGCGCAACAGGTCTGGGGCTCCCAAAGGCTAAGGGCTGGGGCGCCCCGATGGGGCTCCCAAAGCCTAAGGGCTGAGGCGCCCCAGGCCAGGGGCTCCCTAAACCTAAGGGCTGGGGCACCCCAGGCCTGGGGCTCCCTAAGCCGAAGGACTGGGGCGTCCCAGGCCTGGGGCTCCGTAAGCCTAAGGGCTGGGGCGCCCCAGCCCTGGGGCCCCCAAAGCCTAAAGGCTGGGGCGTCGCAGGCTTTGGGCTCCCGAAGCCTAAGGGCTGGGGCGCCCCTGGCCTGGGGCTCCCAAAGCCTAAGGGCTGGGGCGCCCCAGGCCAGGGGCTCCCTAAACCTAAGGGCTGGGGCGTACCAGGACTGGGACTCACAAAGCCTAAGGGCTGGGGCGCCCCAGGCCACGGGCTCCCTAAACCTAAGGGCTGGGGCGTACCAGGCCTGGGACTACCAAACCTAAGGGTTGGGGTGCCCATGGCCTGGGGCTCCCAAAACCTACGGGCTAGGGCAACCTAGTCCTGTCGCGCCCTAATCCGAAGGGCTGGGGCGTTTCAGGCAATGGGCTCCCTAAGCTTAAGGGCTGGGGCGCCCCAGGCCTGGTTCTCCGAAAGGCTGGGTGACCCCAGGCCTGGGGCTCCCAAAGCCAAGGGCAGGGGCGCCCCAGGCCTAGGGCTCACAAAGCCTAAGAGCTGGGGCGCCCCAAGCCTGGGGCTCCTAAAGCCTAAGGGCTGGGCGCCCCAGGCCTGGGGCTCCCAAAGCCTAAGGGCAGGGACGCCCCAGGCCTAGGACTCCCAAAGCCTAACAGCAGGGACGCCCCAGGCCTGGGGCTCCCTAAGCCGAAGAGCTGTGGCCCCCCAGGCGTGGTGCTCCCTAAGCCTAAGGGCTGGGGGGCCCCAGGCCTGTGGCTCCCAAAGCCTAATAGCTCGGGTGCCCCAAGGCTGGGGCTCCTAAAGCATGAGGGCTGGGCGCCCCAGGCCTGGGGCTCCCAAAACCTATGGGCTGGGGCGTCCCAGCCTGGGGCTCCCAAATCCTAAGGGTTGGGGCGCCCCAGGCCTGGGGCTCCCTATGCCGAAAGGCTGGGGCGCCCTAGGCCTGTGGCTCCCAAAGCCAAAGGGCTGGGGTGCTCCAGGCCAGGGGCTCCCTAAGTCTAAGGGCTGGGGTGTACCAGGCCTGGGGCTCCCAAAACCTAAGGGCTGGGGCGCCCAGGTCTGGGACTCCCAAAGCCTAAGGGCTGGGACGCCCCATGTCTGCGGCTCCCAAAGCCTAAGGGCTGGGGCGCCCCAGGCCTGGGGCTCCCAAAGCCTAAGGGCTTGGAATCCAAGGCCTGGGGCTCCCAAAACCTATGGGCTGGGGCGTCCCAGCCTGGGGCTCCCAAATCCTAAGGGCTGGGGCGCCCCAGGCCTGGGGCTCCCAAAGCCTAAGGGCTGGGGCGTCCCAGACTGGGGCTCCCAAATCCTAAGGCCTGGGGTCCCCAGGCCTGGGGCTCCCAAACCCTAAGGGCTGGGGCGCCCCAGCCCTGTGGGTCCCAAAGCCGAAAGGCTTGGGCGCCCCCGGCCTGGGGCTCCCAAACCCTAAGGGCTGGGGCACCCCAGGCCTAGGGCACCCAAAGCCTAAGGGCTGGGGCGCCCCATGCCAGGGGCTCCCTACGCCTAAGGGCTGGGGTGTACCAGGCCTGGGGCTCCCTAAGCCTAAGGGCTGGGACGCCTCAGGCCTGGGGCTCCATAAGCCTAAGGGCTGGGTGCCCCGAGGCCTGGGGCTCCCTAATCCAAAGGGCTGGGGCGCCCCAGGCCTGGGCATCCCAAAGCCTAAGCGCTGGGGCGCCCCGGGCCTGGGGGTCCCAAAGTCTAAGGGCTGGGGCGACCCCGTTCTTGGGCTCCCTAAGCCTAAGGGCTGGGGTACCCCAGGCCTTGGGCTCCCAAAGCCTAAAGGCAGGGACGCCCCAGGCCTAGTGCTCACAAATCCTAAGGGCTGGGGCATACCAGGCCTAGGGCTCCCAAAGCCTAAGTGCTGGGGCGCCCAGGTCTAGGACTTCCAAAGCCTAAGGGCAGGGACGCCCCAGACCTGGGGCTCCCTAAGCCGAAGAGCTTTGTCCCCCAGGCCTGGTGCTCCCTAAGCCTAAGGGCTGGGGGGCCCCAGGCCTGTGGCTCCCAAAGCCTAAGAGCTGGGGCGCCCCAAGCCTGGGGCTCCTAGCGCCTAAGGGCTGGGCCCCCCAGGCCTGGGGCTCCCAAAGCCTAAGGGCAGGGACGCCCCAGGCCTAGGGCTTACAAAACCTAAGGGCTGGGGCGTCCCAGGCGTGGGGCTCCCAAAGCCTAAGGGTTGGGGCGCCCCAGGTTAGGGGCTCCATAAGCCTAAGGGCTGGGGCGTACCAGGCCTGGGACTCCCAAAGCATAAGGGCTGGGGCGCCCAGGTCTAGGACTCCCAAAGCCTAAGGGCAGGGACGCCCCAGGCCTGGGGCTCCCTAAGCCGAAGAGCTGTGTCCCCCCAGGCCTGGTGCTCCCTAAGCCTAAGAGCTGGGGGCCCCAGGCCTGTGGCTCCCAAAGCCTAAGAGCTGGGGCGCCACAAGCCTGGGGCTCCTAAAGCCTAAGGCCTGGCGCCCCAGGCCTGGGGCTCCGAAAACCTATGGGATCGGGCGTCCCAGCCTGGGGCTCCCAAATCCTAAGGGCTGTGGCGCCCCAGGCCTGGGGCTCCCTATGCCGAAAGGCTGAGGCGCCCTAGGCCTGTGGCTCCCAAAGGCAAAGGGCTGGGGTGCCCCAGGCCAGGGACTCCCTAAGTCTAAGGGCTGGGGCGTACCAGGCCTGGGGCTCTCAAAGCCTAAGGGCTGGGGCGCCCAGGTCTGGGACTCCCAAAGCCTAAGGGCTGGGACGCCCCATGTCTGGGGCTCCCAAAGCCTAAGGGCTGGGGCTCCCAAAGCCTAAGGGCTTGGCGTCCCAGGCCTGGGGCTCCCAAAACCTATGGGCTGGGGCGTCCCAGCCTGGGGCTCCCAAATCCTAAGGGCTGGTGGGTCCCTGGCCATGGGCTTCCTAAGCCTAAGGGCTGGGACGCCCCTGGCCTGGGGCGCCCTAAGCCGAAGAGCTGGACGCCCCAGGCCTGGGGCTCCCAAAGCCTAAGGGCTTGGGCGCCCCAGGCCAGGGGTTCCCTAAGCCTAAGAGCTGGGGTGCCGCAAGCCTGGGGCTCCTAAAGCATAAGGGCTAGGCGCCCCAGGCCTGGGGCTCCCAAAACCTATGGGCTGGGGCGTCCCAGCCTGGGGCTCCCAAATCCTAAGGGTTGGGGCGCCCCAGGCCTGGGGCTCCCTATGACGAAAGGCTAGGGCGCCCTAGGCCTGTGGCTCCCAAAGCCAAAGGGCTGGGGTACCCCAGGCCAGGGGCTCCCTAAGTCTAAGGGCTGGGGCGTACCAGGCCTGGGGCTCCCAAAACCTAAGGGCTGGGGCGCCCAGGTCTGGGACTCCCAAAGCCTAAGGGCTGGGACGCCCCATGTCTGGGGCTCCCAAAGCCTAAGGGCTGGGGCGCCCCAGGCCTGGGGCTCCCAAAGCCTAAGGGCTTGGCGTCCCAGGCCTGGGGCTCCCAAAACCTATGGGCTGGGGCGTCCCAGCCTGGGGCTCCCAAATCCTAAGGGCTGGGGCGCCCCAGGCCTGGGGCTCCCAAAGCCTAAGGGCTGGGGCGTCCCAGCCTGGGGCTCCCAAATCCGAAGGCCTGGGGTCCCCAGGCCTGGGGCTCCCAAACCCTAAGGGCTGGGGCGCCCCAGCCCTGTGGGTCCCAAAGCCGAAAGGCTTGGGCGCCCCAGGCCTGGGGCTCTCAAACCCTAAGGGCTGGGGCACCCCAGGCCTAGGGCTCCCAAAGCCTAAGGGCTGGGGCGCCCCAGGCCAGGGGTTCCCTAAGCCTAAGAGCTGGGGCGCCCCAAGCGTGGGGCTCTCAAAGCCTAAGGGCTGGGAGCCCCAGGCCTGGGGCTCCCAAAACATATGGGCTCTGGCGCCCCAGGCCTGGGGCTACCAAATCCTAAGGGGTGGGGCGCCCCAGGCCTGGGGCTTCCAAAGCCTAAGGGCTGGGGCGCCCCAGGCCTGGGGCTTCCAAAGCCTAAGGGCTAGGGTGCCCCAGGCTTTGGCTCCCAAAACCTAAGGGCTGGTACGCACCAGGCTTGGGCTGCCAAAGCCTAACGGCTGGGGCACCCCCGGGCAGGGGCTCCCAAATCATAAGGGCTGGGACGCCCCAGGTCTGGGGCTCCCAAAGCCTAAGGGTCGGGGCGCCCCAGGCCTTGGGCTTCCTAAGACAAAGGGCTGTGCCGCCCCAGGCCAGAGGCTCCCTAAGCCTAGGGGCTGGGGCGCCCCAGGCCTGGGGCTCCCTAAGCCTAAGGACTGGGGTGCCCTAGGCCTGGGGCTCCCAAAGCCTAAGGGCAGAGGCGCCCCAGGCCTATGGCTCCCAAAACCTAAGGGCTGGGGCGCCCCAGGCCTGGGGCTCCCAAAGCCTAAGGGCTGGGGCGCCCCAGGCCAGGTGCTCCCTAAGTCTAAGGGCTGGGGCGTACCAGGCCTGGGACTCCCAAAGCCTAAGGTCTGGGGGGCCTAGGTCTGGGACTCCCAAAGCCTAAGGGTTGGGGCGCCCCGAACTTGGGGCTCCATAAGCCTAAGGCAGGGGCGCCCCAGGCCTGTGGCTCCAAAAGCCTAAGAGTTGGGGCGCCCCAAGCCTGGGGCTCCCAAAGCCTAAGGGCTGGGCGCCCCAGGCCTGGGGCTCCCAAAGCCTAAGGGCAGGGACGCCCCAGGCCTAGGGCTTACAAAACCTAAGGGCTGGGGCGTCCCAGGCGTTGGGCTCCCAAAGCCTAAATGTTGGGGCGCCCCAGGCGAGGGGCTCCATAAGCCTAAAGGCTGGGGCGTACCAGGCCTGGGGCTCCCTAAGCCTAAGGGCTGGGGGGCCCCAGGCCTGTGGCTCCCAAAGCCTAAGAGCTGGGGCGCCCCAAGCCTGGGGCTCCTAAAGCCTAAGGGCTGGGCGCCCCAGGCCTGGGGCTCCCTAAGTCTAAGGGCTGGGGCGTACCAGGCCTGGGGCTCCCAAAGCCTAAGGGCTGGGGCGGCCAGGTCTGGGGCTCCCAAATCCTATGGGCTGGGGCGCCCCAGGCCTGGGGCTGCCTATGCCGAAAGGCTGAGGCGCCCTAGGCCTGTGGCTCCCAAAGCCAAAGGGCTGGGGTGCCCCAGGCCAGGGGCTCCCTATGTCTAAGGGCTGAGGCGTACCAGGCCTGGGGCTCCCAAAGCCTAAGGGCTGGGGCGTCCAGGTCTGGGACTCCCAACGCCTAAGGGCTGGGACGCCCCATGTCTGGGGCTCCCAAAGCCTAAGGACTGGGGCGCCCCAGGCCTGGGGCTCCCAAAGCCTAAGGGCTTGGCGTCCCAGGCCTGGGGCTCCCAAAACCTATGGGCTGGGGCGTCCCAGCCTGGGGCTCCCAAATCCTAAGGGCTGGGGGTCCCTGGCCATGGGCTTCCTAAGCCTAAGGGCTGGGACGCCCCTGGCCTGGGGCTCCCTAAGCTGAAGAGCTGGGCGCCCCAGGCCAGGGGTTCCCTAAGCCTAAGAGCTGGGGCGCCCCAAGCGTGGGGCTCTCAAAGCCTAAGGGCTCAGAGCCCCAGGCCTGGGGCTCCCAAAACATATGGGCTGGGGCGCCCCAGGCCTGGGGCTTCCAAATCCTAAGGGCTGGGGTGCCCCAGGCCTGGGGCTTCCAAAGCCTAAGGGCTGGGGCGCCCCAGGCCTGGGGCTCCCAAAGCCTAAGGGCTAGGGCGCCCCAGGCTTTGGCTCCCAAAACCTAAGGGCTGGGTCGCACCAGGCTTGGGCTGCCAAAGCCTAACGGCTGTGGCGCCCCCGGACTGGGGCTCCCAAATCCTAAGGGCTGGGACGCCCCAGGTCTGGGGCTCCCAAAGCCTAAGGGTCGGGGCGCCCCAAGCCTTGGGCTTCCTAAGACAAAGGGCTGTGCCGCCCCAAGCCAGAGGCTCCCTAAGCCTAGGGGCTGGGGCGCCCCAGGCCTGGGGCTCCCTAAGCCTAAGGGCTCGGGTGCCCTAGGCCTGGGGCTCCCAAAGCCTAAGGGCTGGCGCACCCCAGGCCTATGGCTCCCAAAACCTAAGGGCTGGAGCGCCCCAGGCCTGGGGCTCCCAAAGCCTAAGGGCTGGGGCGCCCCAGGCCAGGTGCTCCCTAAGTCTAAGGGCTGGGGCGTACCAGGCCTGGGACTCCCAAAGCCTAAGGGCTGGGGTGCCTAGGTCTGGGACTCCCAAAGCCTAAGGTTTGGGGCGCCCCGAACCTGGGGCTCCCTAAACCTAAAGGCAGGGACGCCCCTGGCCTGGGGCTCCCTAAGCCGAAGAGCTGGGTCCCCCCAGGCCTGGGGCTCCATAAGCCTAAGGCGGGGGCGCCCCAGGCCTGTGGCTCCAAAAGCCTAAGAGTTGGGGCGCCCCAAGCCTGGGGCTCCCAAAGCCTAAGGGCTGGGCGCCCCAGGCTTGGGGTTCCCAAAACCTATGGTCTGGGGCGTCCCAGCCTGGTGCTCCAAAAGCCTAAGGGCTGGGGCGCCCAAGGCCTGGGGCTCCCTAAGACTAAGGGCTGGGCCATACCAGGCCTGGGCTCCCTAAGCCTAAGGGCTGCAGCGCCCTAGGCCTGGGGCTCCCTATGCCGAAGGGCTGGGTGTCCCCAGGCCTAGGGCTCCCTAAGCCTAAGGAATGGGGCGCCCCAGGCCTGGGGCTCCCAAAGCATAAGCGCTGGGGCGCCCCAGGCCTGTGGCTCCCTAAGCCGAAGGGCTGGGATGCCCAGACCTGGGGCTCCCTAAGCCGAAGGGCTGGGTGCCCCCTGGCCTGGGGCTCCCTAAGCCGAAGGGCTGGGTGCCCCCAGGCCTGGGGCTCCCAAAGCCTAAGGTCTGGGGCGCCACAGGCCTTGAGCTCCCAAAGCCTACGGGCTGGAACGCCCCAGGCCTGCGGCACCCAAAGCCTAAGGGCTGGGGCGCCCCAGGCCTGGGGCTCCCAAAGCCTAAGGGTTGGGGCGCCCCAGGCCAGAGGCTCCCTAAGCCTAACGGCTGGGGCGACCCAGGCCTGGGGCTCCCTAAGCCTAAGGGCTGGGGCACCCCAGGCCTGGGGCTCCCAAAGCCAAGGGCAGGGGCGCCCCAGGCCTAGGGCTCACAAAACCTAAGGGCTGGTTCGCCCCAGACCTGGGGCTCCCAAAGCCTAAGGGCTGGGGCGCCCAGGAATGGGACTCCCAAGGCCTAAGGGAAGGGACGCCCCAGGCCTGGGGCTCCCTAAGCCGAAGAGCTGGGTCCCCCCAGGCCTGGGGCTCCCTAAGACTAACGGTTGGGGCACCCCAGGCCTGGGGCTCCCAAAGCCTAAGGGCTGGGGCGCCCCAGGCCTGGGGCTCTCAAATCCTAAGGGCTTGGGTGCCCCTGGCCTGGGCCTCCCAAAGCCTAAGGGCTGGGGCGCCCCAGGCCAGGGGCTCCCTGAGCCTAAGGGCTGGGCCCTACCAGGCCTGGGGCTCCCTGAGCCTAAGGGCTGGGCCCTACCAGGCAGGGGCTCCCAAAGCCTAAGGCCTGGGGCGCTCCAGGCCTGGGGCTCCCAAAGCCTAAGGACTGGGGCTCCCCAGGCCTGGGACTCCCAAAGACTAAGGGCTGTGGTGCCCCAGGCCTGGGTCTCCCAAAGCCTAAGGGCAGGGGCACCCCAGGCCTGGGGCTCACAAAGCCTAAGGGCGGGTGCGCCCCAGGTCTGGGGCTCCCAAAGCCTAAGGGCTGGGGCGCCCCAGGCCAGGGGCTCCCTAAGCCTAAGGGCTGGGCCGTACCAGGCCTGGGGCTCCCAAAGTCTAAGGGCTGGAACGCCCCAGGCCTGGGGCTCCCAAATCCTAAGGGCTGGGACGCCCCAGGCCTGGGGCTCCCAAATCCTAAGGGCTGGGACGCCCCAGGCCTGGGGCTCCCAAAGCCTAACGGCTGGGGCGCCCCTGCCTGGGGCTCCCAAAGCCTAAGGCCTGGGGCGCCCCAGGCCAGGGGCTCCCTAAACCGAAGGGCTGGGTAACTATTTTCTATATAAATACATAAACACACATCCGTGTGGTAAGGTTTACCCATGAAGTAAACTAAATGCTTGTTTAATAAAACTTCATTTGCACTGTCATTAATTTAGTGCATCACTAAGATTTTTTTATCTGCATACCAGCTTTCTTCTTAGGCTCTTTGCCTATAATGAACTTTCAAAATTTAACTCCTATTTTATTCATAGTAACTCCATATCTATCTACCTACCTGATCCACCAATATTCGGTATGGACTCTCCATTCTTCTGTGTAAGATCCACTTGTCCCTAAGAAGCCGTCTGCCTCCCCGATGGAAGGCTATCACTGCAGGGACCTTCTCCTCCTTCCCTAGCATCGTCATCATTCCCCTCTCAGTTTTGTATTTCAACCCGAACTTCCCTCTTGTTATTAATTTCTTGCTTCCTTTTTATTTTAATTGAAAAATGTTAATTTCCAATATCTAACCAAGGATATGCTCCGCAAGAGCAAAACCAAAACTCTTCCTAGCACCACGTCCAGGCTGCCTCAGAGTGACCCACAGGACAGAGGAGAACTACCCCTGTGAATCTAAGGCTGTAACTCTCAACAGCGCTAGAAAGCCTCATCTTTCTCTCATCAAGCAGCTGGTAGTTTTGAACTGCTGACCTTGGAGTTAGCAGCCCAATGCATCATCACAACTCCACCGGGGCTCCAGGAGCCATTTTTTATTCTTTTCTAAATCTCTACCACCTAGCATAGTTCTTGGTATAGAGCAAGTACACAAGATAAATTTGTTGAGTAATAAAACTTACAGGTACAGGGTTGTATAATCACATGTGCTTTCATTTTCAATTCACAGTTCAGTGTGTTGGCTAACCCCTGATGTTGACTTGAATAGTGTGAGGATATTGGATTCCGAGCAAGGGCCTCTGGTTAAAAACGTCTTTTTCTCTCGACTCCATTTCTCATTTTAGGCAAGTTCTTAATATCTGTGATTCTCTTCTGTCAAATGGAGAGCTTGATCTAGATCCTATGTTTTCCTAACATATCCTATGGTGACGTGTGTGCAGTGTCTCAGACGCTGTTACCATGCTTATCAAGGGTGGCTCCCGTTCTGTGGACTTCTGAGCACCATCAGGTTCCACGTACGACTCAGAACCAGCTCCCCAGCACCTACAACAGCAACCGCCACAGCACACGACTGTTCAAAGATGGTCATGGGAGATGTTTCTGTGTTCTACAAATGAACAACTTAAAGCCCTAAACAGATGGGATGGTGTGTAAATAGTTGCTCTTGGCTCTCTGTATGTTTCTAAGTGCATTTGAAAATTAAAGGAAAGAGGGATTCACAGAGTGTCAGGGACCGGGAGAAGAATTCTCAGACTGGACGGTGACTACTGGGCTGGTGGAACTGATTGGAAACTGGTGTGACAAGTTGTGACAGTGTGTTGGAGGAACAAAGAAAATAGAACAAGGAGGATGAAGATGGATGCCCATTGGACTTCGATCGTGGAAGGGCCTTAGATGTGGAAGGACGCTTGTGCCTGCAACCTCCTGCAGATATTAAGCAGCCACTTCTCTGGTTTAAGCAGTGACATGATAAAAATGGCTTTTTTTTTTTAAATATTTTATTAGGGGCTCATACAACTCTTGATCACAATCCATACATATACATACATCAATTGTATAAAGCACATCTGTACATTCTTTGCCCTAATCATTTTCAAAGCATTTGCTTTCCACTTAAGCCCTTTGCATCAAGTCCTCTTTTTCCCCCTCCCTCCCTGCTCCCCTCTCCCTCATGAGCCCTTGATAATTTATAAATTATTATTTTCTCATATCTCGCCCTATCCAGTGTCTCCTTTCACCCCCTTTTCTGTTGTCTGTCCCCCAGGGAGGAGGTCACATGTAGATACTTGTAATTGGTTCAGCTTTTCCAACCCACTCACCCTCTTATCCCCCCCCCACCCAGTATCGCCCCTCACACCCCTGGTCCTGAAGGTATCATCCACCCTGGATTCCCTGTGCCTCCAGCTCCTATCTGCACCAGTGTACAACCGCTGCTTTATCCAGACTTGCAAGGTAGAATTGGTTCATGGTAGTGGAGGGGTGGGGGTGGGGAGGAAGTATTTAGGAACTGGAGGACAGCTGTATTCTTCTTCTTTTTTCTTTTTTTTTTTTTCATTTTTTTCTCTTTTCTTTTTCAGGACGATAAAGACATAGCATACTAGCATTCCACTCCAGGAATGAAGATAAGCCTTCAAGAGGCAGGTAATTTGATTAAATTACTATGTTTATGATTCATTCAGCGAATTAGGGGTTTGCCGTTTATTTCTTGGATTATGTGAGGATTCGTCTGGTCTCTGCACACCGGTGCATTCTGATTAGGGAGCTCACACGACTTAAGAGTTCAGAGCCCAGGATAAATTTAAATTCTACAGGACTGGCTTGTTTGAGATTTCTTTTCTGTTGCTCTAAATTTGGTCAATTGTGGTGAAATTAAACTTGAGCTCCTTAGTTCTGTTCATGTCTGGACTTTTTGTTTTGCTTTGAGTGTAGAGTAGCGTTTGTGTCTCAAGCGAATAAAGGGTGCCACTGAATAATCTCACAGCGTTCCAAGGTATTCCTAGGTGACCCGAGAAACCTCTGCTTGCTAGCACATTGATGGATGGAGATTTATGTCCTATTGACTATGTTCCTTGGATGGAAAAGGAACAGTGTCACCCCCAATCCATTAATCTGACATCTCTTATAATTGATGTCCGACCAAGTTTGTGTAATAAGAATTGCTTGTGGACTTGTGTGTGTCAAGGAGAGAGAAGATAGGGGTGGGGGGAGACTGTGAGGAGGGAAGATTGTCTACAACTCATTGGAAGCTCGGTGTTTGAGGACTTTGAACTCTGTCACGAGCGGGCTCCATTTAGTAAGGGCCCAGGAGAGGCGTGTTAGCATCCAGGTGTGCTGCCTGAGAAAACGGTAGTCTCCTTTTGAATGATGCTTCCTACAAAAGTA
Source organism: Tenrec ecaudatus (assembly GCF_050624435.1). NCBI lineage: Eukaryota > Metazoa > Chordata > Mammalia > Afrosoricida > Tenrecidae > Tenrec > Tenrec ecaudatus. The sequence goes on along the minus strand of NW_027459091.1, from coordinate 199,194 downwards.
TCATTTGTGATCATAGTTTATATCACATTGTGGAATCAGAAAATGTATTTCCAGAGCAGAAATGGGGATAGTGCCTACTGGGGTGGGGGTGGGGAGAGAGATAATTAGAAAATTTACTTTTGACTTGAGACGAAGCAGTGCAGAAAATCAAAAGACATGAAATGGAGCCGTAATTTTCAGGGTCCAAGTTGTGTAGTTAATGTGCAGTAATGTATAATGTACAACAGTGGAGAGATGCAGTTGTGAAAACCATCAACCTGGATTAAACTTTAGATATTATTTAATTTAGCCACTTGTGTTGCTTGTGCTGCTTGCAAGGTTCTGGTTATCCAGTGAAGACAGAAAGATAAAGACGTTCCTACACAGCAATGTCTTTTGTTGTATACCCACATAAGAAGAGGGCTGGTGGTGCTGTGGTTAGACATCGTGTAGCTATAACTGCAAGGTTGGCAATTCAGACTTATGAGCTACTGGGGAGGGGGGCGGGGAATGAGGTTCCCTGCTTTTATAAAGACGTACAGAAATCCCATATAGGGTTGTTATGAGACAAGAGTAGATTGCATCTGAGTTTATAATCCAGTGTTCTAGGGACTGCATGTACAGATGCTGATGAGCAGGAGCCCCTGCAGTGCCATGAGTGAGGTTTTGAGCTACTAACCCCAAAGTAGGCAGTTCTAACTCACCAGCTGCCCCACAGGAGAAAGATGAGGCTGTCTGCTCCTCTAAAGCTTTATAGTTTCATCAACTTTCTGCAGGATACCGATGAACTATAATCAGCTCCATAACAATTTGTTACTTAGTTTTTGCTTCTTTGTTTGTTTAAAAGAAAAATTAATTTTAGCAGGGAGTTTTTAATAGGACGGCAATAAAAAATTTCCCTACCAGAATGTAGGGAAATGTAGGTTATGTAGTAATCTGCTATCAGTTGCAATAATTTATTGTTTCTGGAATTGATCTCTCTCTCTCTGCATGATGTATTGCGGGTGGGAAAGTGGAGGGAGTCAGTGTGGGAAGGAAAGTAGAGAGTAATGGAAAGTGGTGAAGCTGAAGCAGTAGGCAGCAGATGCATCATGAAGGGTCTCATAAAGCAGGTTAGGAGATTTTAGTCAGTGACACAGAAATAACGCAAAAAAAAGCAAAAGACACAGCTATAAACAACAATCGAAAGAGTCTGTGAAATCCAAATCCAGCAGCAAGCTCTTACAATGAGTGTTTTTAGAAAACAACTTTAGAGAGCAGAAAATGATCAAAAGAATGAAGGCTAAAGAAAGGGAGAGAACGGTCAATATTTTAGCCTAAGACTTTGAAGTTCGATTTGCCCCCAGTTAAACCCAATTCTGTTAAATTTCTAGCCCACCAATTCTGTGGACCATCTCCAGTGATAGAGAATTCGGAGACACGTGGATTATAATAGAGAGTACATCAAAGTTTATAAGGAAAATTTAAAGTCTCAAACCAAACTCATGGCCATCGAGTCAATTCTGACTCATACCCACTCTCTATGTGGATCAGAGAAGGGAATGTCATGGCATGAACGAGGGGGTGCCTTCCGACAGCCCACTTGCTGCCACGCAGTCACTCAGCCCCACGGGAGCCACACGTTTCTGCTTTTGAAAATATTGACAACGAATTAACTTTTCTATAGCCTTTGCTTATATCCCAGCTACTTCCCATCATTTGTGTAATTAGGGTCATAGAACTATGCGAGCGATTACCAAATTTCCACCAGGAAATAGTGAGGGAGAGCACCCAGGGGAGTAGGGGGTCATCTCAGAGGGGATGGCATGGTGCAGTATTTTGGAAAAGTTGGCGTTTAGGACATCATTAAATGCCGTATCGTAAGGAAGAGCTTTGTCCTGATCCCGCTGAACAAAATTATCCATGCAATGAGGTACAAACATCGCTTCCAGTTCCCGGTTCCTGAACTAGTCCTTTTGCTTCTCTGTCCCTACTCATGACGGAGAACGTGAATTTCTTTTAAAAGTAAACTGTCCTAGAAATATCCCATTTCTTGGTGGCACAAATGGTCCTGTGCTTGGCCACAAAACAAAGGGCAGTGGTTGGAATACATCTGGAGAGGAAAAGGCCTGGCATTTTGCTTCTGCAAGGTCTGCAGAGTTCTACTTGGCAAAGGCGAGACTGCGTTCACAGAAATGGCTCACTGACAACGGCCAGAACTCCGTGAGTGTGCCAGGGCTTGGGGCAACTGCCTCTCTTGCGCGCACGCTTGCCGTCTCCAGGCTCGTTTCTACCAGAACCAGTTCAACACGCAGTTCTGAATATGCTACTTCCGTTCTAAATAAATGGCTCCCAAATAATTACTATGCACGGAATCAACATCTTCAATTTAACTCTCTTTGAACCGTGACCAGAACTCTCTCTTCATCAGTCCTTGCCTCTCCAATCACAGCTGGAGCTGGAGCCCTATTCTCCCCCCCATACCCCCCCTCATTTTTAAGAGACCATACTTCCCTGTTTGTTTGCTTTTTTCCTGTATCAAAGTAGGTGCGAAGGGAAGACAGTGCAGAGCCCCTGGGGTAGGAAAATTGGGGGAGGAGGTAGAAAGGAGAATATGTCTCTAAAGGAGGGGAAGAGGTGTATCATTAAGGCAGGAAAATATTCTCTGTCAAAAGCTGAGGGGAGGGGTAGCTACAAGCCACAGAGATGAGCGCAGAGGCTAAGGCACAGCATGCCTCCTCAGTGAGGAGGGGGCGCGGTCCTCTCCACTCAAGTGTCCAGAGGAAGGGAATTGGTAGGTTCTCTTCCATCTCTGGGTCTTCGTCCCGGTCCAGCCACTCCAATGCCTAATCCTTCTCCCTTATCTAGATAAGGGTCCTTCAGGGCCCGGAAGACAGAGATTCGTTTTTGTGGGTTAAAAACCAGCATTTCCAGCAGCAGCTGTGCTCCGAACTCTCCACCTCGGGGACCACTGACTCCTCTGGGCAGGGCCCTTTGGGGGAAAAGGCTCCCGGGGCAGAGATACGTCTCGGGCCAGGCTTCCTCTGGGGGCAAGCCGAACAGATAAAAATTGTTGCCTAGCTGGTCAGCTTCAGAGTGCACAGAAGAGAGGCTTCCGACAAACCATCTCTGCAGAGATCAGCCAGCACTGCTTGTGGCCACCGGAGTTGCTTATGCAGCTTGCGGAGGGACTTTGGGAGCCCTGCACCAGAGTGTAACAGCCACAGGTGTAAGGGCCATCTGGGAGCTGGAGATTCTGGTCACGCCAAAGGCAGCCGGCTTGACCGTCCCATTACTTGTCACCAGAATGTTCTCCGGCCTCAGGTTGCAATTGGCACGCAGGACATCAAGGCCTCTGAGAAACTGCCCCATCAGACCCTCGAAGTTCTCCGAGGGCAAACCTGGTGAGGGGCCTATTCTTAAGCAAAGCTACCTCCTGAGTTGTGCATCCCTTTCTGTTCTGTTCATTCAGGCCTTTCTTCTCAGCAATCCTTTGACACAAACGACCGCTCAAGTCACAAAAAGCAGTGGTTACATCTCTGTTTCCATCTCAGTTTACCTCTTAGGAGTCTCCCACGCGCCCAACACTTTTATTGGCACACAATTCTCATATCATACAATCGAACAGTTCAATCGTTCAATCACATCAAGGGGAGTTGTATTCAGTTGATTAATTCCTCCTTCTTGCAGTACTTTCTTTCCTTGCTTTTTCATAACAAGTTCTTAATATTCTGCCTACTCCCTCATCTGCTTTTCATGAACTTCTTTGATAGCTCATGCCCTCTGAGATTTCCCCAATCTTGGGGTGCTCTCGCACTCTACCTGTGGCTACTTTCTCCATCTAGACATCTTAGGAGTAATCCTATCCATTGTCTTGACTTTAATATCTATGCACAGAGATGGCCACATTTATCCATGGTAAGCCCTTGGACAAATGCCAGACATCGATTTCTTCATTTGGCAACTCGAATTTGATGTTTCATATATTGAAACTTACCATGTACAAAATAGAACTCTTCATTTGCCACTCCCCTTAAATTTACCTTGTAACTTGCTCCATATTAAAGTTTTAATTAAAACATTTTAAATTGAAAGATCATTCTATCGGGGGGCTCTTACAACTCTTATAACAATCCATACATCAATTATATAAAGTATATTTGTATATATGTTTTCATCATTATTTTCTAAACATTCACTTTCTATTGAACCCTTGGTATGGACTCCTCTTCACCAACCCCACCCTCATGATCCCTTGATAAATTATACATTATTGTTATTTTTATATCTTACACCAACCACTGTCTCCCTTTCCCCATGGTTTCTGTAGTTCGTTCCTGTGTTCGTCTGGGTAGACTAGAGAAACAAATTCATAGACACTCATGTATATATAGGAAAGAGCTTTATATACAAGAATAATTGAACAGTGAGGAAACATTGTAGCCCAGTCCACATCAAGTCCATAAGCCCAATATTAGTCCATATGTCTGGTACCAATCTATAATGCCCTCTTCTGACTCACAAAACACATGCAATGACATAGAATGCAGGAAGATCACAGGCCAGTGGGTAGAAAGTCTTGTGGATCCAGTGGCATTGTAAGCATCTTAGCGCTGGCAGGGGTCTCCATGTGGCTTCTGCAGCTCCCAGGGTTCTGGTTGCATCAGGGTAGGTCCATGCGGCTTCTCAGAAAAGTCTCACAGGGAGTGAGCATGAGTCCCGCCACCGCCACCAGTGAACTATTTATCTCCTTAGCATCTCCAAATGAGGTCATCAAGCTACTGCCTGATTGACAGGCTAGACTCCACCCCTTGACACCAGATTATGTAACTACCACAGTCCCCCTCGTGTGTGTCTATGTGTTGATCATTGCAACTGGTTCCCCCTTCCTTCCCTGCTTTCCCTGCCTTCTCTCTACCATCCTGGTATTGCTACTCTCATTTCTGTTACTGGATTCCTTTTGTTCTGAGCTTTTACCTCTCATCTGTACTTGTGCACATACTCTGGTCTAGGCTGCAGTGAAAGGAAGGACTGGGGTCATGATAGTGGGGGGTGAGGAAGGCTCAAGGAACCGGAGGAATATTGTGTGTTTCATGGGTGCTATACTGCGCCCTGGTTGCCGCATCCCTTCCTTGTGACCCTCTGTAAGGGCATGTCCCATTGTCTACAGATGGGTTTGGGTCTCCTTTCTTCGCCACATTTGCTTACGCACGCATTTTGTTTTCAGTGATTGCGCTGGGAGAGTGAGCATCACAGGGTGCCAGGTTGTTAGAACAAAGTGTTCTCGTATTGAGGGAGGACTTGAGCAGAGGCCCGAAGTCTGTTTAGGAGCCCCTCAAATAGACTTCAGGCTAGGAGGGGCAGATCCTGGAATTCCCCCAGGACCAAAGGGGAAATAGTCATAAAGGTCAACAGACAGACCTGGAATCATGTATTTTTTTGGTTTCTTTTTTGCTAATTACTATTATCTTTTTCCTTTTATCTTTTTATTCAATTTTTTTTCTCTTTGTTTGGTCTCTGATATTGTTGGTTTGCCTACATATATAAGATAGGCATGGGAAGAAAGTTCGAGGAGAAAGCAACAGGACTGATAGTTCAGGAAGGACTTGGGTGGGCTAAGTGGGGGAGAGAAGGAGGCAGGGGAAGGGAGCAGTGAGCAAACCACACCATAGAGAGGGGAACAACTAGGGAATTAAAATCAACAATGAGAAGGACATAGAGATCCTGCAGGGTTTGGAGCAACAGCAATCTAGCTGAGAGGAATTACTAAGAGGAAAAAGAAGGGTGAGCATGATGGTGGGGCAGGAGGAAGGTAAAAGGAAACACAGGAATGATCTAGGAAACAACGCTATGGAGAGAGGTATAAGCGTAGGTGTATAGAGCTTAAATTTTGAGCACTAGGGTTTCAGAAGGCTACCATTACAGTGAAAGCCCCAACTCCATCTGAGTCTCTAGGGAGATTAAGGTGCCATTGAATTTCTTTCTGACCTTTAACTAGCAAAGTATATATCTTTGCTCTGAGACAAAGTACATTATCACAAAATCAAACTCACTGCCATCCAGTAGGTGTAGACTCATAGTGACCATACAGGGAAAGGGTTGAACTGCCATTTTGAGTTCCAAAGACTATCTGTTTACAAGAATAGAAAGTCCTATCTTCCTCCCTAGGAATTGCTGGTGGTTTTGAGAAAAATCTCAGTCCAAGGCATAACCACCAAGCTACCAGGGCTCCTCCCAGGGTACATTGAAAGTGAATTCCTACACTCCCCTAGCCAAGGAACAGGGGGAAGGCCTTCCCTCAAGGGCTTTCCTAGCTGTGTCTTTGGTGTAATGGGGTACTAGAGTCTCATGGTCATGAGTCATACTCTGAGCGTCCTGGTCAGAGGCCCTCAAAAGCAATTCTGTCTAGCATTTTGCATGCTTCCCAATCATGGTCTTACTGCTGCTTCTGTATTCCCACCTGCAGATGTATTGATGTGTTGCCAATCATGCTTTTGTGTCCATTTGCCCTGTACTCCCATGTCCTGCTTAAGCAGGCAAGCTCACTACCATGAAGTTGATGCTCACTCATATTTTCTTACAAATCCTTAGGCATCATTACGACCTCCCACTCATGGTCTCCTTCATCGGGATGAATTGTTTCCTTTGTTGTCCTGTTTAAGAAATAATAAATGTGTCTTTACCAATGATATTTGAGATCTGGGGTTTCTTTTGTCCCCTACCTTTATCTAACAGCTCCCAATTTGACCTCTATTTCAGTTAATGGCCACTTCTCTTTTCTGTATTTATTAAGCTCTGGTTTAGCCTGGTTTTCCTCTCTTAGATTACTAACATCAATGAGCTAATTCTCTGTATTTAATCCTCTTCATTTGAAACATTCCCTAGATTTTGTGGAATATACCCTGATTAACATAGTATTTTTAATCTGTTTGATTTTCTGTCCTGATTGTTACAGGCTTGCATTTTCTCAGATTCATGTACTTATTCAAATGTTACCACCATACTCTATATTTATGAAAAAATGAATATTGATAACACATTGAAGACATTTTTGAAATCATTCATATATATGAATCATTTGAAATTTCTTTTTGTAATCTACACTGTTTTGTGATATATCTTTGTTGATAAGTGTTGAACAAGTTCATTAATTTTCCCAACTATATGCTATTGTTGAACAGACTATAGTTTATTTATATAGTCTTCTACTGATTTACTTCCATTAAAACTATGAACCAATCTGCAATCAATATACTTTTGAATGTATCTCTTTGAACCCACTTTCTAAGTTCATTGCCACAGTGCTTTTGATACGTCTTTCTTGTTTGAAGTCAGGGGATGTCATTTTAGCTACTTACTATTTTTGGTTTAGCAGTGCATTCCAAGGAGGTAAATGAAAGCCATTTTTTTAGGATTTGCTATAAATAATTATCTAGTTTTCATATTTTTGGAATAACATACTCTTGAATTTGTTCACTATTTTACTCAGATTTCTCAACGAAATTACCTCTTAATTGATGAGTTCAATTGGCCTATTTCAGTTTTTCTTATGCTTTGCTGCTTGATAGTTGACACACTCTCTCCCCTTTTCAGTCAGCTTATGTCCTCTTCTCTTTGCTTATAGTTAGACGGCACCACCCACCCCTGAGTCACCGTTAGCTATTGCTGCCTGTGACTTTTTCCCTATTAACTCCTCCACTCTGTGCTTCCTGGGATTTGTCTGTAGTCATTTTCTCTTATGTAGTCTCTGTGCTAGTTAGGTTTATGTCAAGTTGAGTAGGACAGGATTCTCCCATGATGCCATCTAACATAGTGTGGTCAATTCCACGATTCAATTTTTGACAAAGCACTTAAGCAGCTGTGGGGAGAATAAAATTAAAAGCCCAACTCACTTCCATGGAGTGGATGCAGGCTTTTAGCAACCCTATAGAACAAGATAGAACTTCTCCTGGGAGTTTCTGAGAGTGTAACTCTTTACAGGAGTAGAAAGCGTTGTCTTTCTCCCCGTGTGGCTTATGGTTTTGAACAGCTGACCTTTCAGACAGTAGCTGTAAGTGCAACCACTTAATCTGGTCACAGACTTGATATGGCTCAGGGAAGTTTCACTTAGAATGTGGCCTGTGCTTAGTATAAGTTGACAGTGGATGGAAGTTAGCTTATTCTTACTGCTGAATTTGGATCCTGCATTGCTTCATCAACCTCCTATTTAAAAAAATCCTGCCCATCAAAGGAGCAATCATTAGATTCATTTGAAACGTGGATTCATTTGGCTGATCTCAGATTCATTCACCTGGGCATCCACCAGTCTGTGGTCTTCTTGTTTCATCATCTTGCTTCTTGTTCATTAGCTCTTTCAGCTTTGGAGGTTAGCTTACATCTGGCCCATGTTCATGAACTGAACTGAACTTGATGCCCTTCTACAATGGTATGAGACTTCTTGATAAGAACCTCTTTCTATATGCATGCGAGCTTCATTGGTTTTGCTTCTCTAGAGAACCCAGCCGAATTCACTCTCCCTAAGGAATTACATGAACTATCAACTTTGGACATGTTAGCGGGAAAGACCAGTCCCTGGAGAAGGACATCTTGCATGGCAAAGTGGAGCGGCAGTGAAAAAGAAGAAGGTCCTCGAGATGGATTAACACAGTGGCCACAACATGGGCACACACATAAGAACAATTGTGAGGATGGTGCAGAAGAGGGAGGCGTTTCTTTCTGTTGTAGTTAAGGCTGCTATGAGTCAGAACCAACTCAATAGCACCTAACAGCGACAGTAACAAATATCAACTTTTACTTGATGCTTCCCAAACTCTTCATTTGAGTATCTCCTACTCTCTAATCTATTTTAATTAATTATTCAACATTTTCATCTGGATGCCCAATAGGATCACAAAGTCGGCGTGTATATGCTTACGTTCATTACTTTACTTCCAATTCTCATTCACTTTGTTTTAATTATCCATCTTACTGTCAAATTAGGAGTTGAATTTGGCCAGCAATGTGGATGAGCATCTCAGAGTCAAAGACATAGACTTTACCCAATTATACATATCTATCTCTTTGTATCTGGATCACATTTCTTATGTACACATGCACTTTTCTTTTCAATAGTATTTCCAATGTCTGTGTTTCTTACATTGGGGTACTTTGACCCTTTCCAATTCATGGAAAACAGCTGTACAAAGTATAAGACAAAGGATTCTGAACTCAGAATCTTCATTTAGATTCATTCTTTCTAGGAGTACTAAATAAGTTATGATGTACAGAATTTTTAAAATAAGGACATAAGATAATATTTTATTCTAATAAAATAACTGTAAATTGTTATCATCAAACAATTCTTTAAAGGAACTTTTTGGATCAATGGACTGCCCTGGTTCCCGCATGGGAATATTTGTTCTTCATTTCTCCCAGCCTGTGCTTTTCTGCAATGCCCTGCACATCAGCATTCTGCTCACTCCTTACAGTTCAGGTCAAATGCTGCCGCTGCTGTGGAGCGATGCTACTCTGAATTAGAATTAATTATTGCTTCCTTTGTGTTAATAAAGCACTGTTTTTTTGTTGAATTTTGTCTTGTGCTTTATTTGTTCATAGGCAATTTGATCCCTACTGTTGAATCTTGTTTATTTTTTCTTGTATTTTAGTTTTATATATATATATACATATATATATATATATATATATATATATTCTTCATGAATTATATAGCAGGTAATTGTCTACTCTTTGTAGCTTCGCTGTACCTAGCTCATTTTAGGTGCCAAATGCATATTATGAATTTAATCCCTATTAGCAGATAAATAATATTCTACAACTTTTTCTTTATACTTTTGCAGCAGGTACAAAAAGAGTTGATTTTTTTCCCACTCAAATCATATCCTCTACCTTTAAAGCTAGAAGAACATGAGATGTCTCTCCATATTATTCTTTTTCCCTATGTAATTTCATTGTTTGATTGTTGATAGAATTAGTCTGTTAACCTTTCAAATGAAGATAAAAATATAAACACAAAGCAACTATATTACTTTTATGAAATAACTTTACTTTAAAATATAGGATTATATGCTATACTATAATACAACATTACATACATGTGACATATTTTTCTACACATGTAAAGGAAAACATTTTTTTGCATGCAATGAATTACACTTGACAACTAATAACTTATAGGAACTGAACTTGTTGAAAGCAATGGAAACTACATGATTTACTGAACACAACTGAATGAAAATAAGACTTTTTACCTTTTCTCTTTTAGTGTAGTACTCTAAGGTCTTCCACATTTTCTATTACAGCTCGCTAAAATGCGTCAATAAATCTCTACATTTTACTTTCCGTGCTACTTTATCGTTCTCTTGGACATCTGCTCATACTTCGTCCTTTGAGACTCTTTTATAGCCCCTCTCCCCAGGATCTCCTGGTACAGCTGATGACCAAAAAAGATGAGGAGAGCAGGGATGTTACCTATGACTCAGTCATATTAACTTAGATCGAAAGTGTTATTCTGTTTTTACCCCTGGTGTCACCTGATCCTCATTGGAATCTTACTTTACTCAGGAAGCCTAGGAAGAACAACCTCTTTGGGACACGTAAAAGGCCACGGTCCAACTTCTTAGGGCTTGAATCGAACCGTGTCTGGAGAACAAGCATGGTTCACAAATGTCAGTTCTAATGCAGAAAAAGGTAGACAACTTGGCACATGGTGAGCATGATCCGTAGCAAAAAGGCTAAGCCCCCTGAATATACTGGTATGTTTAAAGTTCAATATTTATGTTAATATTTATAAAATTAAACCTGGATCCAAAAGGCATTGGAAGATTACAAACTATCCTAGCAAAACGTATTGGCAGCTGTGCTTGACATGATTGAAGGGGACGCTTTGTTGCTCTCATTTTGCTCTCCCGTAGTCCCGTGTATCTAGCACACGAGGTGGCCTCAGGCCTCCCCAGTCTGCTAGCAATGAGGCCACATTAACATTCACGCCTGCTTTTGCTGCACGCTGACATTTACCTGTACCACTGTGAGGCCTCAGTTCCTTCCTGTCCCCATCTCAAACATCTTATTTCTCCAACATTTATTTCTAAGCATCTCTAGGAGTAGTCTCATGAGATCTCTTGATCAACAACATTAATCTACTTTTGTCTCTTCGATGTCTGTTGCCTGTGAGTCACTAAGGGAAGTGTCTCACCATTGTCACTGTTGTCAGCACGTTACTGTGCCTAAGTTCCTTCTGTCGCCCTCTTCCTAATTATTTCACATTTCATCACTGAAGCTGTCCAGTCTGTGTAAACCCAAATATCAGGGTGCTCTAACCAAGGGCCCCCCCGTTTCTGCCTTCAGAGGGGGGAGGGAGCAGGAAAGGAAAGTGGCTTGGTCATGGCCAGGCGCGCAGAACCAACCTCACCACTTCTTCTGCGACTCAGAATAAGTTACTAAAACTCACTGAGCCTACTCTGACTCTTCTGCAAGTGGGGATTGATAAGAATATCTATTTTAAAGAGTTATAATGCAAAGCAAACTCACTGCCACAGCTCGATGTTGACTCACAGCTACCCAACCGGACAGGGGAGACCTGCTCCTGTGGGTCTCTGACACTGTGACGTTTTACAGGAGTAGAAGGTCTGTCTTTCACCCAAGGAGGGGTTGGCGGTTTCAAACTGCTGATCTTGGGATGAGCAGCCCAACAAGTAACCACTATGCCACCGGGACTCGTTCAGAGGGTTATGACAGAGGATTGAATTAGTTACCATTTGCAAAGTATTTATTCAGTGCTAGTGAACATTGGATATTATTACCATTTGTTATTGAGGCTACAAAATTATCTTTGAATTTTATATTCATGCTTTACTCCAGAGTTGAATTACTCCACGCTTCTCTGGCTATCTTGAAGCCACAGACACCATCTCGGGATCCAGGCCCTCGAGTTCAATGGGTCCGTAGAACAGCCCATTCTGCCGCCGTGAGACCGATCCTCGACACTGGCCCTCCGCCCACTGGGGCATGGGTTAGACTGCTAGCCACAAGGTGATCACTTTGAAACCACCAACTGCTCCATGGAGGTAAGATGAGGTTTCTACTGACGTGTAGATTTAGTGCTGGAAACCCGTCCGAACGGCCTCGATGGCAGGGAGTTTGATTTGGGGTTAGCTGCTCTTACGGCTTTCCTGCTCTCCCACTCCTCCCAATCCGCCGCCACTCCCCTTGGGATTTTTCCGAATTGTCCTTCTCACCTGCTTTCTTTATCGTCCAGCCATGGTCTGCTTCTGGACGTGTCTGCTTAGCCTCCCTGCGCCAGTCCTCTCCTATTGTCAACTGTACCCGCTTTCCCGAGACGAGAAGCAGATGGGTTGTGATGAATACCATCTCATGTGCCTACACTCGTTCGGTAACAGGTGGCTGCTCCGTCAGCTGGGGTCTCCTTGAGGACACCCTCCCGGCCTCCCTTTGACCATGCATACGCTCGTCCAGATGGCGACTTGCTTCCCCAGAGTCCTGAATCAACCGAACAGGAGATGGCAGGGCTGTGCTCATTTTGCCTGGGGTTTAATACAGGCATGGAGTTTTATTTATTTTTTGTCCTCTTAATTCAGGAAAAAGGAACAAACCTTATGTGAAAATGATGTTCACAACGTGGTTTTAAATTCTCTCACAGGAAGTCTAAATTTGTGTGATTAAATTAGCATTCATAAATGCCAAAGCAAGAAACCAAATTAATTTGTTTTTGCTGTTGGAAAAGAATAAAGATATCTTTGAATCATCTAATGTATTAGATTTTTACTCTGTGTATCTTACTTCTGTTTAATGCACTCTGGCTACATTAAAATGGAGGCAACTGAATTTATTATGTAAAGATAAATGTATAGGTTAGGTTCACCTTGGTAAGATGGAAGCAAGTTGCTTTCCCCTAAGGTTAAAACAGCTCTTCTACCTTGTATTCTGGAAGTAACCTACTTTCAACCAAATTACGGCTTCAAGAACAGTACACATTTGCTTGAATTCATCTCTGCCTCTATCGTTTTCCGGATGCATCTGTGCAAGCCCTGATTAAAGTCTTCATGTTGCTTGAATGCCTACTATCCCTGAACATTAGAGTAAGAAAACCTGGAGCCAATGTCCCAGAGTTGAAGGATAGACATTTTTAAAGTTTAAAAATAATATGGCTTTATTTAAAACATATCTAGTCATTTGTAATCCCTGTAAAAGGAATCACTTATGGAAGATTTTTCAAAGAATTAAGAAATCCCAAATATAAAGTCTTCTAATCTTAATCTGTTAAACATTGGTGTAGGTCGGGTTCACTAGGCAAGCAAACCTGGTGACACTTATAAAGGTATTTATATTAAGAAAATGCCTAACAATTATAGACGTGAGCATGTCCAAGTTCAAGCAGGATTCAAGTCTGTGAACCAGACGCTAGGCTAGAGGTTTCTCCTGACTCATGTAGCTTCAGGGAATAGTAATTCCAAGATCAGTAGGAAGACCACATGATGGTCTTCTGAGTTGCTGCTGAGACAGACAAATCCAAGATTAGTAGTTCAGGCTTGTGGCTGCAGAAGCAAATTAATTCACAGTCAGCAGGTCAGATGACGGGGCCCAGAATACTCCCAGGATCAGTAGGCAATAGGGCAGAAAATTGGCTCAAGTCCACAGAACCAGAGGTTGATGAGCCAGATACAGGAGACAGATTCAGCAGAAAGCAAAGCAAACTTTCCCACAATGTCCCATTTATATTGGACGTAGGACACACACCCTAGGAAACATCCTTTCCATTGCATCCATCTGTGACCTTAGTAAAGATGTTGCATAACACGTTAATCTTGTTTCAAAGACTGGCTGCTCGTAGTAGATTCCATTATGGAGTTAACTACACTGTGTTAGATCACATGATAAATCATAACTACCAAACCACTGGGAATCTTGCTCCAGCCAAGTTGACACAAAACCTATCAGAAACATTAACTTATTTAGAACCACAAAGAGTGTAAGTTCAAGAAGATATTTTATGTGCTTATACATTTTTCTCCATCACCTGTCCGTCAGTTTGTCCTACTGTTGTGGTTCTGTGTTGCTGTGATTCTTGAAGCCATGTCAGTGGTATTTCAAAAACCAACAAGGTCACCTACAATAAACAGAGTTCAGCAGAGCTTCCTGACTAAGCACAGACTATCAAGAAGGAAGATGCTGTCCGCTTCTGTGGAGTGAACCACTGAATACCTTATATATTGAAGCACAGCACTGTCACATACGGAAAACCCATTAACATCAACAGAACATGGTCAGAGACAGTTCCAGAGAAAGAGTCTCCCAGGTCAGAGGGCACGGCCCTCACATTATAGCTGAAGTACTTGGGGAAGACTGCCTTCTCAGAGCAGAATGGACCACAGTGATGCAGCTGGAGTAAAGCTTTTGTGACCTTCCTTTGCTGATGAGGCGCCGCTGAAAAGGAGAAGAAACACTTGCAAACACCAAGAATAATTGGAAGATGAAATGTAACAAGTATGAATCTAGGAAAACTGGAATTTGTCTAAAATGAAATAGAACTTCTAAGGATGGATTTGCTAGGTATTAGTGAGCTGAAATTAACTGATACTGGCCTTATTGAATCAGAAAATCATATAGTTTACAATGCTGGAAATGAGAGATTCAAGAGGCATAGTGTCTCATTCATCATCAAAAAGGATATTTTAAGATCTATCTTGAAGTGCAATGCTGTCTGTGATAGGGTAATATTTATCTGCAGGCAAGTAAATCCAATAAATACTATTATTCAAATGTATGCAGCGATCACAAAAACTAATGATAAAGACATTGAAGAATTTTATCAACATCATTCTGAAATGGAACTAAGATGCATTCATAATTATTGGTGATTGGAATGTAAAAGTTGGAAACAAAGAAAAAGAAATAATTGGAAAATATGAGTTTTGTGAAAAAATGAAACTAAAGATCAGATGATAGAGTCTTATATGACCAATGGCTTCTTAATAGCATATACTTTTTTCAACAACACAAATGGTGACTCTACACATGGACTTCTCTAGATGGAACACACAGAAATCTAGTTGACTGTATCTGTGGGAAAAGACTATAGAGAACCTCAATATCAGCAGCTAACATGAGGCCAGGGACTGATTATTGGAAAAGACCATCAATTGCTCATATTTAAGTTCAGGTTGAAGTTGAAGAAAATTGAGTCCATGACACCCCAAATAGGATCTTGAGTTCACTCCACCTGAACTTTTAGCACATCTCAATTATAGGTTTGGCATTGAGCAATAATGACAGAAGACCTGATGAGCTGTGGGAAGACATCGAGAACATCATTCATGAAGAAAGCAAAGGTCATTAAAAAGGTAGGAAAGAGGGTGTCAGAAGAGGGTGTCTATGTGGGTGTCAGAAGAGACTCTGAGACTTGTTCTTAATCACAGTGTAGCTAAGGCACATGGAAGAAATATTAAAACCAAAGGGCCCAACAGAAAATTTGAAAGGCAGCTTGAGAAGACAAAGTAAAATATTATAATGCAATGTGAAAAGACCTGGGGTTATAAAATCTAAAGGAATAATGCACTCAGGATATCAAACTGAAAGAACTAAAGAAAAAAATTAAAGCCTCAAGTTGCAATATTGAAGAATTCTTTGGAAAAAATATTGTCTTAAACAGGAGGCATCAAAAGAAAGAATATACAGAGTCCCTGTACCAAAAAGAACTAGTCATCATCAACTGCTTCAGGAGGCAACATACGAGCAAGAACCAGCAGTACTGAAGGAAGAAGTCCAAGTTGCACTGAAGGTATTAGCCCCAAAGAAGGATCCAGGAGATGATGGAATATCAGTTGAAATGCTTAAACAAGCTTATGCAGTATTGGAAGCATTCATTGGTCTATGGAAGACAGCTACCTGGACAACTGAATGGAAGAGAGCCACATTTGTATCCACTCCAAAACAAGGTGACCAAGCAGAATACTCAAATTATAGATAATATCATTAATATCACATGAAGTAAAATGTTGCTGAAGATGATCCAACAATTCAGAAGAGGATATTGATCAAGGGATATCTTTGCTTATGTCAGTTGTGTCTTGTCTAAAAGCAGAGAATATCAGAAAAAAGATTACTTGTGTTTCATTGAGTGTATCACAAAAAAACTATGGAGAGCCTTGGGAACAATGGGCATTCCAGAACACGTCTTATGTTTATGCAGAACTTGTACATGGATCCAGAGGCAGTTGTGCAAATAGAATAAGGGCATGCTGTGTGGTTTAAATCAGGAAAGGTGGACATCAGGGTTGCATCCTATCACCATATGTCCATATGTATTCGATCTGTCTACTGAGCAAATCATCAGAGACGCTGGATTACATGAGAAAACGTGCAGCGTCAGGCTTGGAGGGAGGCTTACTAACAACCTGAGATGTGCAGATGACACAACCTTGTTTGCTGAAAGTGAGGAGGATCTGTGGCACTTGCTGACGAATATGCAATTTTCTTTCTGAATTACAACTCAATACAAAGAACAGCAAAATCCTCACAACCGCACCCGTAGGTAACGTCATGATAAATGGAGAAAATAGTGAAGTTGCCAAGAATTTTGTCTTGCTTAGGTCCACAATCAAGCTCACAGAAGCAGCAGTCAGGGGGTCAGAGGACGCATTGCACTGGGTAAATCCGCTGCAGAAGGCTTCTTTAGGGTATTGGAAAGGATGTCATTTTGAGGACTAAGGTGTGGCTGACTCAAGCCATGGTATTTTGAATTGCCTTGTGCATGTGAAATTGGACCCTGAAGATGGAAGACCAAAGAAGAATTGATACATGTTAATTGTGATGCCAAAGAAGAATACTGGAAGCACCATGGGCTGCTGAAAGGGAAAGCAAATCTGTCTCGGAAGAAATGGGACCAGAGTGCTACTTAGAGGTAAGGGTGACCGTCTGACATACCTTGGACCGGTGGTCAGGAGAAGGAGCGTGCCAGAGGGGACAGAGTGGCAGCAGTAATGGGCCGAACACAGCAGCCATTGTGAGAATGGCGCAGAGGGTCGCAGTATGTCAGAACTGACTTGATGTCACCTAACAACAACAACGTATCTGTACAACTGCATATTTTTAACAAATTAGTTAACATATCAATCATGTACCATACAATCTAATGGTTTAATATATTTTCCAAAGATTGTTCACTTATCACCATAATCAGTTTTAGAACATTTTCATCATTCTTGTGTCCCTTGTTGTTAGCTCGGTGTTACCACCCTGTTTCCTCTGCTATAACCCTAAAGAACTATAAATGTATTTACTGTCTCTATCGATTTACCTATCTTATATTTCATATAGAGAAAATCATACATAAGAAATTGATAATGACAACAAAGTGCAACACAGAAAAACCTCAATTCAAGAGAAAGCAGAAGTTAATAGAAACTAGAACCTATTAAAATAGTCTAAGGGAAAACAAATGATAATATATTCAAATTTAACTTAACTAGTACTGAAGTAGTCTACTCTCCAATGCACTCTGAGCAGAAGAGTATTTATATAGCTGGTCAATTTTCCAAGGGAATTCTATGGAGGTCTAATTCTGTGTAGGCTCTGAAAATACCTTTTAATCTTTAATTTTTATCCACCATCTTGCACAAACCACGTGCTCAGATGTTAAGCTCTAGTACAATCTTCTCTTCTGAGCTTGAATTTTATTATTTACAATCCTTGGATTACATGGGCTGGTGTGTGCCTTCACTGTGAACAGAGCATCTCCTCGTTTAAATGGCTGCTTGTTTTATGACAAGCCTTTAAGATCCAAGACTCTTTTCTTTCTGATAGCTGGGCACCATCTGATTTCTTCATTACCATTTGCTATGGCACCACTGTCTTCAGTGTGCTCTTCATGAGGCAAGTATTGAGAAAGGGCCACATCATCAAAACTATTTGTCCTTTGATTAATGCTTATGATTGTGAGTTCAAAATCCATTTGTGTATCTAATGTTTACATTTCTAACCCTAGTTCCCACTCTAGAGGCAAAATCATCACCATCTGTGAAATAATTTAAGTAACCTGCATGAGACATTGGGTAATTCTCATAATAGCATAATTTATCTAGGCAATGGCACAAACTTTAAAGCACTTTAAAGGAAAAATATACATATGTGGGAATGCTTTTTACACTTAAATACATGGGATGTTCACTTGTACAGGATATAAACTTCAGTAATTTAAAGCTGCTTAAGAAAAAAATGAGGGCTAGACACAGGGCAACAATTTCAGCCACATTGATTCACAAATGGAAAATCACGTCTGCAGGACTAACACATGTCACAGAAGACAAGGTGGGGTGAAATTGGCCAGTACATGGCAGTCTTCAGTTGCCAATTAATGGGAAACCTCAAAAGCCAGAGATTTGAGCCAACGTCCACGAGCATCCAAATGTCCTACTTCAGGCTGCAGGGTTCTGCTGCTTCTCACACTGGGGTGTTTCAGCTTTAACTCCAATGGAGTGTTTACGTTCCTTTCTTTGCAAGAGTTATGTTTAAGGTAAAGTCCTGTCCCATAGTGGGGTTTTCAAATCACATAATTCTGATGTGGATTATGAAAAGTGCTGTCCACCTTGAAAGACAAAATCTAAAATCCAGGTGGTCTGTACCATTCAGCCAGGGTCACTGAGTGCTAAAATAAACTTGGTCAAAAAAATGCATGATTAGCAATATTATACTGGGTGGGTTCTTGAATTGAGAGTCTATGTACGTAATGGTAAGCCATACAGTGAAGTTTCTTTCGACAATTAAAAGAAATTAAACATTGACATAAAATAGAGTATGGATGATTTTTCAAAGCATTATCCTAATGGAAAGAAAGCAATCCCAAAGACTACATATTATCTAATTATGTTTATACAAAATATCCAGAATAGCTGAATCAATAGCAATAAAAATTAATTAGGTTGTGTTTGCAAATGGAAGTGGGAAAAGTAGGGGACATTGAGAGTAACTGCTAATTGGTGTGGGCTACTTTTTAGGGAGTTGAGGATGTTCTAAATTTAGATTATGGAGATTGTTGCTCAAAACTGTCAATATACTAAAAACCATGGAAATACATACTTTTAGACTAGTATTCAAATTATGTCTCAATAAAGTTGCTAAAATTATCATGATATGTTGGTGCTTTGTAGTCCATGTGTCAGGTGACGTTCTCTAGAGAAGCAAACTAGAGATGTTTCTGCATGTGTATGTAGGCATAACTTTACATCAGGCACATGGTTCACTTAGCCGCAGAAATGGGTAAGCCCAAGTTAGTTTCAAGTCAGATGTTAAGTTGGAGGCTTCTCCTAACTCACATAGCTTCAACAGCTGATAAACCAAGCATCAGCAGGAGCACCACAGGCTGCAGATTCAGACAGATTCAAGGTCAGCAGGTCAGGTTTGTGACTGGCAAAAGTGAATAAATCCAAGGCTGGCACAAGCCAGAAGGCAGGCTGCTGGTGGCTCCAGGATCCAAACGCAGGACAAAGCAACACACTTTGCTTCATGGCCACATGGATACTAGGTCTTCAGAATGCAAACATCATGCTGTTTCCGTTATACTGTGGTGCTCTTTAAATTCATCCTGCAGCTATTAAATTCCAACAAGCTTCTTATACTTAATCTAATTTGTGCACATGAATGAGCACCACAATTTTTGCAAAATCTAAAAAGAATTGCTTGGCATTATACACAGGCCACAGGATAAAACGGAATTTGGCTAAATTTTCTGTGAGTCAAGTGAAAGAATTGCCTATTAGTTGACTAACGTTATTAATTCAACCATGATATATCCCATATTACAAGGATCAACTATCTGGAACTGAGGAAAAAATGCCTTTCGCTAACAAAACTCTTTAGTAATTCCTGGCTTCCCACCACTGACCTTTTGTTGGGGAGCACAGCACTGTTGTCACTGTATAGTCAGAGCTCCTTATGCATCTCCATATGCTACAGCGCCCAGACGATAGCACACGGCGGACTGAAGAGCGAAGAAAAAGAGTTACAGCCTAAGTTCCTGGTGCAGACATATAACCAGACATGTAATTTTAGCTAAGTTCAATTTTTTATACATCTCACTCCCAGCCTTTGTCTGTCAGTTTGTGTCTTATAACATGACTTGCATGTTACTATGATCCTGGATGCCAGGCCACTGATATTTCACCTGCCAGCAAATGCCCATAGTGGACAGGTTGCAGTGGAGCTTCCACACTAAGCAAAACTGGGAAGAAGCTTCACTTCTGAAAACTAGCCCAGTGAAAACCTTCTGAATCACAGTCTGACATAGCTTACACTGTGCTGAAAGAAGAGTCCTTTTGGTTGGAAGGCACTCCAAATAGGAAAGAAGAACTGCCTCTTCAAAGTAGAGTCAACAACAAAAACATAGATGCCGTCAAGCTTTCAGGACCTACATTTGCTGATGAGAAGAAAAATTTGCAAACTTTCATTAGTGATTAGAGTGTGGAAGGGACAAACTATGAATCTAGAAAAATCGGAAATAGTAAAACATGAAAGATACACTTGGATGCACAGTAGGTCAGGTGATTGTCTGATTCAAATTGTCATATGCCAGTCCCTTTTAGCTGACTACTATGCAAACATGACGAATTGAAGAGGGATGGCAACCATGCACTGTCAGAAAGAACATTTCAGAATTTATCCTGAAGTACAATGCTGTCAGTGTTAGGATAATATTCCTTCATCTACAAGAAAGATGAGTTATTATGACAGTTATAAAAATTATAAACCAACTACTAAGGCCAAAGATGAAGAAATTTAAAATGTTTAACAATTTGCACAATTTAAAATTGGGCAAATATGCAATGGCGATGCATTGATCTTTACTGGTGATTAGAATGCAAAATCTGGAAACACAGAATGATTAGAAGTAGGAAAATATTAATTTCATGGTAGAACTGATGCAAAAAATCATATAATAGACTTTTACAAAATCAATAATTTATTCATTGGAAAATGACCTTTTTAATAACACTGACAACTACACAAAGGGCCCTCGTTGCATGAAACGCACAGGAATCAAACTGACTTCCTCTGAGGAAAGAGACAATGGAAAAATCAATGCCATCAGGCAGATAGGACCACCCACTTTCCTATGGAAATTTGAGTCAAAGCTGAAGAAAATTAAAACAAGTCATGAGAGCCAAAGTACAACTTTGAGTAGCTCCCACCTGAAATGAGAGACTATCTCAAGCATAGATTTGATACTAATTGAACACTAGTGAAAAAAGCAATAAGAATTTTCAGATGGCATCAAGGACATTGCACACGAGGAAATTAAAAATTTCATTAAAAAGAAAGGGCTAAAATGAATGTCAGAAGAACTCTTAAACATAGAAGAGCTAAAGCAAATGTAAGAAATGATGAAGCAAAAGAGCTGATACCAGCTGATACCAAAAGAGCTAAACAGAAGATTTCAAATGGTGGCTGATAAGGAAAAGTATTATAAAATGAACAAAGACTTAGTGTTGGAAAGCTAGATGAGAAGAACACACCACACTTGACATATCTGAAAAGAATTGAAGAAGAAAAAAATTCAAGCCTTCAGTTGCAATTAAAAAAATCATTTTATTAGGGACTCATATAACTCTTATCACAATCCATACATCCATCCATTGTGTCAAGCACATTTGTCCATTTTTTGCCATCATCATTCTCAAAGCATTTGCTTTCTACTTGAGCCCTTAATATCAGCTCGTCATTTTCTCCCCTCCTTCCCTACTCCCCCCTCCCTCATGAACACTTGATAATTTATAAATTACTATTATTTTGTCATATCTTACACTGTCCGATGTCCCCCTTCACCCACTTTTCTGTTGTCCGTCCTTCAGGGAGGAGGTTATATGTAGATCCTTGTAATCAGCTCCTCCATTCTACCCAACCTTCCCTCCACCCTCCAGGTATCGCCACCCTCACCACTGGTCCAGAAAGGATCATCTGTCCTGGATTCCCTATGTTTCCAGTACCAGTGTACATCCTATGGTCTAGCCAGATTTATACGGTAGAATTGGGATCATGATAATGGGTGGAGGAAGAAATTTAAGAAGTAGAGGAAAGTTGTATGTTTCATCATTGCTACCCTGAAAACTGACTGGCTCATCTTGCAATTTTTAAGGATTCTGTGGACAAAACATTGAGTGATATAGAAAGCATAAAAAGAAGAGAGAAATCCAAAGATGGTACCAAAATGATTTATCATACAGTCAGCCATTTTAGGAGGTAGCATATGATCATGAACTGATGGTATTGAAGGACGAAGCCCAAGCAATGGCGAGCAGCAAGCTTTTCCAGAAATTGACAGAATATCAATTGAGATGTTTTTTGAATGATGCAACACTGCATTATTTGCCAAGACATTTCAATGACAGCAACCTGGCCGAGGAACTGGAAGAGATCCTTAATTGTGTAGTTGAAATTATCAAGCAGTATCATTAATACCACACACAAGTAAAATTTTGCTGAAAATAATTGAAAACGATTGTAGTAAATACAACAAGGAGATACTGCCAGAAATGCTAGGGATATCGTTATCATGTCATGATAGAAGAGAATCCCAGAAAGATGCTTACCTGTATTTTAATACCAGTGAAGGCATTTGCAAAGGCATTTGACTGTGGATTATAACGAATTATGCATAACATTGTGAAAGGTAGGAATTCCAGACACTTAATTGTGCTCATTGTTTGGGCCGGGTCCAGATTAGGCAGCTGCCTCCAGCTCCTCAGGAGGATAGAAATTCAAGGCCCCCATTGCCAGCCTCTCAGGAGGATAAATGACCTATTGAAGTATGCATCTTCTGCCCCAACATTCCAAGGAGCTTGTCTCTCCACCAAGGTTGTGCAGCCCCTGTCCCAACACTCCAGGGAGTAGGTGGGTCGGTAAACAATAAAGGCACTTCCCATGGATCGCATCTTGACTCAAGGACCTGCAGCTGCAAGGAAAAAAATCTCTCTTCTTTTTGTCAACGTCTACCTCCCTATCTCGAGCCCTGCATGTATATCTCCCACGGCCTCACCGACAAGCTGTGATTTCCCTGAACCAACTCGTTGGGTCTTGGAACCTCCCAGGAGCTCAAGATGCTCCTGTCCCTTTCTCTGCTCTCCCTTCCAGCCCGGCAGCTCTTTCCCTGCCCTAATAAAGCCGCTCTTAACCTCACATTCTTTGTCCCAATCCTATCTCCGTCAGTGTCTCAATGTTGACCTCTCACTCATGTATGCCCTGGACACAGACCAATGGGACAAGATGACACTGTATGGTTGCAATTAAGAGAGGTGTGGGTCAGGGTTGCGTAATTTCACTGTAATTATTCTATCTATAAACTGAGCAAATTATTTCAGAAATTGAGCTATAAGAAGAAGGCCATATCAGGACTGGAAGGAAACTAATTAATAATCTGAAATACGCAGGTGATGCCACATTACATGCTGAAGCAGAAAGGATTTCAAGCACCTTGATGAAGCTCAAAGACTGCAGTCTTCAGTAAGAGATGTACCTCAACATAAAGAAAGCCCATGCTCTCGCAACTGGACCAATAAACATCATGATACATGCTAAATGAAGAAACTATTGAAGCTGTGAAGGATTTCATTTTATTGGGAACCAGTCAAGAACGCAAACAACATATTGCATTGAGTTAATCAATTGCAAAAGGCCTTTGAAAGCGATAAGGAGCCAAGATGCCTTTTTGAGGATTAAGGGCCACCTGACTCGACCCAGGGTACTGTCAATTGCATAAAATACTCATGAATGTGGAACCACGAGTGAGGGAAATAAGGAACTCTGGTGTTGGCAATGAATATTGCATACCAAAATAAGGACTACCCCTGTCCTGAAAGAAGCGCAGAGTATGCTCGGCAGGAGCATTCTGGTTGCACTTTCAGCGAGAATTCTTCCCAGGTCCTATGAGTATGACAGTAGGAGGGACCACTTCCTTGATGCCATGCTAAGTAGAAGGTCACTGAATAAAGGGAGACCTTCAACAAGATAGACGGGCACAGTGGCTGCCCCAATTGACTCAAAGCTAGCGATGATGGTGGAGATGGCACAGGCCTGGCGATGACATTCTTCTTTTGTACCCGAGGTCACAGTGATTCAAAACAATAAGAATACAACATTTCACTCCTTGCCACAAATATCTAAACAAAGCGGTGATGATTTTACTGTCGTTCGGGGGAAGTGAGAGCAGGCGAGGGGTCCGTACAGGAAATGAGCTGGCTACGATTTCCCGAGAGGACACGCAGCATGTTTGGCTGCAGTTTCTTTACAAAGTACTGCTTTCAGTGGGGACACAGCACTGCCTAGAATGTAAAATAAAACCATCAGTTCTCTGTGACCCTATTCCAGGATAATTTGACTAGAAATTAATAGCTGCCAACTGGAGAGAGTTTGCTGGCACTAAGGTAAAATGATGTGTGATTCTTCCTTCAGGTTACTCATATTGCAAACAGCAGTTACACCCGAAGATTAAGGTACCGACTGGAGTGGGGGAAAGCATTTTAATTTACACAATTATTGCCTTTTCTGAGGTCATGAATTTGGTTTTCTAGATATTTAAAATTGCTTCCTTACTCAATTTCTAAATAGCAAGTAAAGCTAATGATATGGTTTCCATGACTTTCTAATAAAGAATTCAGTGTTTTACATTTAATGGGGTTTTTACACATTTGAAAATTATTCTATGAGGACCATTGAAAACAATAAAGACAAACAAGCAGAAGACCCAAGGACACATGCTCATCTTATGTTGAATGCACTGGTAGAATCTGTTAGGAAAACAATCAGACTGTTATTGAAAGACATATTTCACATCTATTTTCTCCCCTCAGACACTTTTTTTCTGCATGCTCATCCTGTTTAAGAACAAAACCTTTTTTAATTCTACATGTACGTTCTACTGTGCGACTGACAGCACCAATTGTTCTAAATCTCTGAACGCGTTGAAGGAACCATGAAAAAGTTGTATCTTTTCGCTGCTTCACTTCGCCCAAGCTGTTGTTTATCGAGTGCCTTCCTGCGCTTGATTCCTGAGTGTGACCTCACTTCTCTTTGCTTCTCCAGCTGTCGATTAGATAGCTACTTGTTTTGTATGTGCAGAATGAGGCTCCGGGAGGACAGAAACTGCCAAAGGACACTCAACTGTTCCGGACTCCTCAAGCCGCGCAATCTCATGTCTCATTTATAAAATGTGGCTATCAAAATGTATTTCTATGAATTATTTAGAGGATTAAGTCAGCCCATACAATGTATCAAAGAGCAAGGATGTTGCTTTGCGAACTAAGGTGCACCTGACTCACGCTGGGATTTGTTCAGTCCCCTCGTACGCCTGGGAAAGTGGGACCATGAGGAACCAGGGCTGGCGCAGGGCTGACAGCTTTGAATTGTGGTGTTTTCGAACAATGTTTAACAGACTATGGAATTCCAGAACAAACAAAAACTTCCCTTATATTCTTCAGACATGTCCTCAGGAGGGACCCACCCCTGGAAAAGGGCACCCTGCTCATTGAAGAAGAGCATCAGAAGAAACAGGAAGGACCTCTGGAAGACGGCTGTAAAAGTGGACTCAAACGCAGCAGCAGCTGTGAAGATGTCACAGGACTTTACCCACGGAGCTGCAGTGAGCCAGAACTTCTCCATGGCGCACACCCACAACATATAAAGGCCTAGGTAGGAGGAACTCAGAAATGTTAGTCGGTTCCATGCTTCTGAGAAATCCACTGACTAGGAGCAGTCACAGCAGCCCGGCTTGAGTAGCCTTTGCATTTGAATCGATATGAATTCTCCGTAGGCGATCTTGAATTCATGTTTATAGGAAAGCAAGGCCACCCTGTAATACTTTTAATGTACCAAGAATTCTCAATACACTCTTTCACCTGATACTTTTAAAAGGCTTACGATAGTCTCAGGCCTTATACTTAATATGTGGTCTATGTAAACTCTGACTAATTAAAGATGCAGGGTCTCAATGAGTCACAGTCACCTTGATGGCTGTGAATTTGAAATTTTTGTTTTAGTAAAGATGAGGGGGATGATATTCAGAGTGTTAACATAACAGCCAAAGTCACAAGATTGCCAGTTAGGGAAGCTAAATAACGTGTCTTCCGTGTTCAGTATGTCATTAAAGATCTCTCCTGAGGGGTGGGGACGTAGTAAAGTTGTAATGTCCACATTATTCAGATTAGCTTGAGCCCATGGTTCTTGCTGATCTTAATTTCCTTTAGAGTATGTGTCTTAAATAGAAAAATATGACTCTTATGGACAATACAGAATCAATATTAGTGATCATTTTGGAAGCGAGACAATTTATGCTGATTGGTTTGTTGCATCACCCAAACATCATTCCTATATTTTCCAATTACATTTTACATTTCCTTGAAGACTTTTTACCACTCTAGCCATATACCAACATAAATTTGCATTTATTTCACTTCAGAAAGGTGAATTTCCTATTATAAATAATTTAACTGAAAAAAATTTACATGAATTGAATTCTCGGCATTTCATTTTAATGATATTGGTCGTGGAAAGTAAACAGCAACGAGCTTGATGAGATTTTTGCATCTTGTCATTGAAAGAATTTTAAGGTAAGGTCAGTTTTTTGTTTTTTTAAAGAAGTAAGATGGTTGCAGTTCAGTGAATTACTTAACACGGCCCTTCCAGCTATATTCTTTATTAATCGTACTAAATGACTGAGCATGATTATGCAATTATGAGGTGTCTGTGGTACACCAAAAGGGTTGGATAGCTTGTTGATAAGATGACTTCTAGGGGTCGGACCATGCAAATAGGCGCATGATATGGTAATATGGGGGTTGGTAACTTATGCCAGCCTGCAGGGCCTACAGTGCAGGATAAAAATGAGCCACCCCAGAGTTAGAAAGAAGGATCGTACTATAATCAAGAAGGAAGAGTTAGTGCATCCTTTGGAGCTGACCTTTCTATGCTGAACTTCCTGGAGCCAGGAGATAGACACCTATGACACGGGAGACAAGGAGCAGCAGTGAGGACCAGTGACAGAAATAGCAGCAGCAGACGCAGAGCCAAGTGACTGCAAGGAAATGGTGCGGTGGACTTCCCAGCCCACAGAGTGAGATATCGGAATGCCTTTGGCAAGAGGCGGGTTGGAGAAGTGGGGTACCTCTGAGCTGTTGTTGACACAGTTCAAGAGTTGGTACCACTTGCCAGAGCAGGTTAGGGGCCAGGCTGAGGGCGCAGGAGCAGAGAGTGGTGTCTCTGGAGCCGTGGCTGAGAAAAGGCTGTCCTGATTGAAGAATTGTATCGGGAGCTTTCCTGATCAGGAATTGTAACTTGTTACCTCCCTAATAAACCAAAATGCTGTCTGGGAGTGCTCAGTGGCCACTTTCACGAATGCTGGAATACAGCAGAGAAGCAGAGCGCCGTGAGAGACAGAGGTCATGTCAGAATTGGCAATCGGGTCGGAGGATAGAGGCTTATCTGAGATCTACATCATAGTCATATTCTTTGGCTGATGTTAATGGTGATTTTCTACTTTCCCCAACCCTTTTCACACCATTTTCACAATTGTATTACAGGAATTATTAAAATAAATATAGTTTTCTGTTTCATTGTGTAGCTCATAAATGATTTCTTTTCAAATATCTGTATACTGCCTTAAGAAAAGCATTTAGGAAGAGGATAACGTTTACTGATAAGAAATCTTAAGGAAATAAATACAAGTGACGCTGTGAGGGAGGTATTTTTGTACACAACATCTTCACTGTTTCTCACTCTGGAAATCAGATCTAGTAATGAACTTTGTTCCATTCAATTTCAGCTACTTGCCATAATGAATCAAGTTACTCTATAACCTCATTAATACTAAATAGCTCTCTTTCTAGCCCTTAGTTTCCTAAATAGCTATCCATCCACATCATGGTTAAGGACCTTCCTTTGTGCCTTTAGTAATTAATGGATTGGTAGCATTACTGCACTGCATCTTAAAACGCCAAAGATCGTTTACTATATTTGGAAAAATCCAATGGATGTCTGACAGGACATGAGCGTTCTTTGCATCTGTCAATCTCTTATTTGGTTGTCAACGTGCAGCATGTCAGCTAGGTAGTCTCTGCGGGAGGAAGTAAGCCTGGTTAATCTCTTTCACACCCAGAAATAACTACTTCATCATTCCAATTTAATGGCTGATTTTTATGCTGGTAGAACGGTGCATATACATTTAAAGTAGCAAGATCTCTGCAGATTCAACAGAATACTAAGTGAAATAGAGATGCTTTCGTTGCACAATATCATGAATCAGAAACATGAGAAACATGAAAAATTTAAAAACATAACCTTAAATGTCAGATTGCAGAACACATCAACCCAACTTTTTTTACTATGTTTGATGGGAAAATGTTAGAACAAAATATTGGACTTTCTCACAGAAACCCAGAGTCAGATATAATCATTTACTTCTGCATAGTATTAAAATAAACTTTAAAATTGTCTTTAAATGTTCATTTCCTTTGTCTCCAACAGGGAATGTGCAGATGATTCTCAGCCAGGGGAGCTCATTTTGCAGTGGCAGAATTGTAGCCTCCATCAGTAGCCATGTATTTTACTTTCATTCATACATCAGTAATAAAATGATATTACCTATCTGCTCAAATAAAGACACCCACCAATGTTGGGTTATAAAGTCCAGGGGGAAAAATGTGATTACCTTCACAATCATCATGATTTCATTTCCATGAGATTTTGAAAGCAATTGATGGAAAGCGTTATTGTTGTGGTTTCTGAGACTGGTGCTAATTTGGCCAGACAAGCATCTGACTACATATGATTACCAGCGCTCAGCTAATACTATCACTCTGATGCTTGTACCATGAGCTGTCAAACATTTCTTAAACCACAGGCTCCTCCAGTTTCTTTAATTTCATGATGTTTTTGTAAATCTTACCCTGAAACAATTCCTCCTTAGTTCTCTAGACCTGCACTAACAAATTTAGCACACATTGAGTGGCTTCAAACGCCAGAAAATTGTCTCCCACAGTCCTAGAGGCTAGAAGTCAAAAACCCAGGTGTTGAAGGGACTGGCTCCTTCTGGCGGCTCTGAGGAAGAATCCTTTCCATTCATCTCTCCAGGCTTCATGTGCCTGCTGGCAATCTTTCTTCCTTGGCCCATAGCTGCATCACATCAGTATCTAAAACCATCACCCCATGACTTTCCTCTCTGCCTCTTTGTGGCGTAACGTCCCCTCTGTGTTGAGATCCATCATTGTAGCTAGACCCAGTGTTAGACTGGGTTGGCTAGTGCAACAATTCCAGAGACTTTCATATATATATGTGAAAGAGCTTTTTTATCATTTTATCTCTTCCAGTTCTTATTTTATCTTATTTTTTATCACATCTCTTCCAGCTCTTATCACAATCCATCCATCCATTGTGTCAAGCACTTTTCTACATTTGTTGCCATTATCATTTCCAAAAGATTTTCTTTCTACTTGAGCCCTTGGTATCAGTGCCTCATATATTCCTCTCCCTACATCACAAACCCTTGATAAACTAAAAATTATTATTATTTTCTTATATCTTACATC
Source organism: Tenrec ecaudatus (assembly GCF_050624435.1). NCBI lineage: Eukaryota > Metazoa > Chordata > Mammalia > Afrosoricida > Tenrecidae > Tenrec > Tenrec ecaudatus. Next base: position 169,657 of record NW_027459091.1, on the reverse strand, counting down.
ATCCACTGTCTCCCTTCACCCACTTTTCTGTTGTCCATCCCCCTGGGAGGGGGTTATATGTAGATCATTGTGATCGGTCCCCCCTTTCTGACCTCACCTTTCCCTACCCTCCTGGTATTGCTACTCTCATTATTGGTCCTGAGGGGTTTATCTGTCTTGGATTCCCGGTGTTTCCAGTTCTTATCTGTACCAGTGTACATGCTCTGATCTAGCTGGATTTCTTAGGTAGAATTGAGACCATGATAGTGGGAGAGGAGAGAGAAAACATTAAAGAGCTAGAGGAAAGTTGTATCTTTCATCGTTGCTGTACTGCACCCTGACGGGCTCGTCTCTTCCTTGTGACCTTTCTTTAACTCTGTAATGCCAAGCGTGACGTTTTCATAACATTTAATTAAATGTATATATTAAGATATAGTGATAACTGTGAAATGTTATCAGCAATGTATGTATATAGTAGCTTTCCCCCTATGCCCCTTTTGCATTTTTAAGTTTACCCCAGCGGACTCATGTTGCACTTGTTCTTTTGTGCTTGGTTTGCTTTGCTTAGCATAATTTCCTGCAATTCTCCCCATGTGGCGATGTGCTTCATGCGTTCATCACTGTTTTTTAGCGATACCTAGTACTCCATTTTATGTGTGTACCACAGGTTTTTATTCCATTCATCTGTTGATGGACATTTGGGTTGTTTCCAACTCCTTGATTGTGAACTGTGCCGTGATGAACATTGGAGCACAGATGTCTGGCCGTGGTTTGTTTCTTGCCTCTTCTGGGTATATGCCCAGTAGGGGGATTGCTGGGTCATAAGGTAGTTCAATTGCCATCTGTTTTAGATATCACCAAATCAATTTCCCTAATGGCTGTACATACCTACAGGTTCACCAGCAGTGGGTGAGTGTTCCTATCTCACTGAAGCCCCTCCAACACTTGTTACTTTCTGATTTTTTTTATTTGAGTTATCTTTGAGGGTGTTAGGTGGTATCTCATAGTTGTTATAATTTGCATTTCTCTTATGATTAATGAATTGGGAACATTTTCTCAAATGTTTATTGGCCATTCGGATTTCTACCATTGTGAAAATTCTGTTCAGGTCCTTTGTCCACATCCTCAATGGGCAATTAGTTTTTTTTTTTCTTTTTGGAAGGTAGCAGAGCACTCTAGATTTTAGTAATAAAATCTTTTTCTGATGTGTCATTGCTAAAGATGTTTTCCCTGTCTATGAGCTCTCTTATTTCTCTCTTCGCAAAATCTCTCAATGTACACAGGTATTTTATCTTCAGCGTATTGCACTTGTAATTTGTGCATCTTCTGTGTTTGAGTCCGTCTCTATTTCCGATAGCCTATGTATTCCCTGTGCCCAAGTTCTCAAGTTTGTACCAATTCCCTCACTGATGACTCCAATAGTTTAGGGTTATACCTAGAGGTCTGTGATCAACCTTGAGTTTATTCTTGTGAATGGAATGAGGTAAGGGTCTTGCTTCATTTTCCTGCAGGTAGACATCAATTTTTTTCCAGTACCACTTGTTGAAGAGCGCATCTGCTTCCTATTTTTGTTTTGGGGGCCCTTATCAAAGATCACATGTCTGTATGCTGATAATTTTATTTCTGGGTTTTCAGTTCTTTATCATTGGTCTGTGTATCTGTCATTGTACCAATACCATGCAGATTTGATAATTGTGGCTGTATAATATGTGCTAAAGTCAGGTAAGGCAAGCCCTTCCACTGTGTCCTTCTTCTTGAGGAGTTCTCTGCTAATTCTGGGCTTCTTCCCTCTCCATATGAAATTGGTGGTCAGTTTTTCCAATTCTTTGAAGAAAGATGATGGTATGTGTATACAGATAGCATTGAACTTATATAGTGCCTTGGGAAGAATTGACATCTTTACTATATTGAGTTTTCTAATCCATGAGCATGGGATATTATTTTATTTGTTGAGGTCACTCTTGGTTTCTTGTAATAGCATTCTGTAGTTTTCCTTATACAAATCTTTTGGGTTTTTTATTTTTAGTCAGCTATATCCCTAGATATTTCAATTTGTGCTTAGCTATTGTGAAGGGTACTACTTTTCTGATCGCCTCTTCTATGATCTTCTCAGATTTGTATAGCAGTCTGATAGACTTTTGGTTGTTGATCTTGTATCCTGCCACTCTGCCATATTCCTCTATCATTTCCAGCACTCTCTTTGTGGAGCTTTGGGATTTTCCATATATAAAATCATATCATCTGCGAATAACGATAGTTTCACCTCTTCCTTTTGGAGATGAATACCTTTTATGTTTTTTTCTTTGCCTTATTTTAGCTAGGACTTTTAGTACAATGTCAAATAAAAGTGGGTACAAGGGGCATCCTTGTCTGGTCCCCTTTTTCAGTGGGATTGTTTTCATGTTTTCTCCATTGACCACCACAATGGCTGTTGGTTTTTTATATATTATCTTGTACTATATTGAGGAATTTTCCTTCCCTTCCTATATTCTTGAGTTTCTTAAACAGGAATCTGTGTTTGATGTTTTTGAATGCTTTTTTTCCACATCCATTGCTATTATCAGGTGGTGAAAGAACTTTATATCAAGAAGTAATTTATATCAAGACACTTTGTTAGGCAGATAGGCAGGGATGGGATGTCCATTGACGCATGCCCAGGAGAGCCAAGCATAGAACAAAGGCCTAGGTTTTCCCCTTGGTGGGCATGGTGGGCTGGTGGGCGTTAACTTGGATCAGCCCACCTGGGCCAGGTGAATTCAATCCAGCCAGTGAGGTCAATCTGGGGTCGTCCACCATGCCTCGCCCTGGAATCCTTGAAAAGGCAGGAGCCAGGGGGAGAGAGAGAGAGGAACTGGGGAAGGAACTTGAGATAGTCCTTTTGGAGGAAAACTTGGGAGAGAGATCTTTGCGTGACCCCGAGCAGTCTCTGCCAGGCTGCATGGTCGAAAGGAATCTTATGGGTGCTGCGTAAAGCCTGAAACTTCTTTTAAATCTCATTAAATTCACTTGGATCACGAGCCAGGCTTCGGCATGAATTCTTTCTCGTGTAGCGCCAAGGACGGAGGTGTAACTCTAGCCCAGAAGGAGAGATCTTACAACTTCAGCCCATTGCAACTCAAGTCCACAAGTCCTACACTAGTCTATAAGTCCCTCGTAAGACTCATGGGGCCACATGCAAGAATGCAGAATGCAGGAAGATCACAGGCTGTGGGGGGCAAGCTCATGTGGATCCAAGGTCAGTGGTAACATGGCAGGGCTTCAGCAGCTCTCAAGTTGGCCAGCAAGCAGGAGAATGAAAGCAGAGGGAGGGGGTTCCCCAGGGCATGCCTTATGAGAAGGCCACGTTTACAAGGAGGCACCATCAGGCTGAGACTTGATTGAGAATTTGGATATCATCCCTATACTTTTATATATCTGCAATCTGACAAAATGATCTATTACAGGCTCCAATCTAAATACAAGATGGTCTACTTTTAGTATCTTTAATTTAATGACATTTGCAAAGATTCACCATCTCTTTCCCCAAGTATGGTCACATTTATAGGTGCTGATCAAATCTGCGATTCCTTTCTTGGAAACATTTAACAAACTCATCTGTTGGATGGCTGACAGCATCACCCTCATTTTTTTTCTTCACACCTTTTCTATATCATCAAATTGCTGTCCTTTCATGATCCTCTTCATTTTTGTAAACAAAAAGAAGTCTCACAGAGTGAGGTCAGGTGAGTAAGGTGTGCAGGGGCAAGAGGAGCATGCTGTTTTTTGCCAAAAACCTGGCGCACTGAGATGAATGCGTGAACTGGTACATTGTGGTGGCTAAACAAGTCCCCCACCTGCCATAAACCAGGCTTTTTGGTCACACACTGTTACATAATCTTTGAAGAACTTCTAAACAGAAAGCTTGATTAACAGTCTGGCCTGGTGGAACGAACTCCTAGTGCACTACAAGTCAACATTTTCATACATTCAGGAAGTTGATGCATGTCCAGAATGAGGTTAGTCATCAGTTGACATTTCACCTTTTTTGAAATGAGAAAATCACTTTTACACGTGAGATTTAACTATAATGCTGTCCTTGTAAGCTGTGTTTAACATTATAACAGTTTCTGTGGCATTTTTCTTGAGCAGGAAACAAAATGTCACAGCTGCATACTGTTCTCTTCAATCAGACATCACAAAAACATGAGGTTCAAGTAAAACTGATTTTAAGAAATTATTCACTATGACCAGAGAGAACCTTCCCTGCTGATGCCATTGGGTGCACTAACTCAGAGCCAGTTGTTCAATGCTTGCCTAGTGGGAAAAATCTGTACTACAAAAGCTTTGCCCAGCGGAGCTTTCTTCCCACTTTTTTTTAAGGTACACATACACACACACACACAGACAGACACACACACACACAGAGACTGAGACAGAGACAGAGACAGAGAGTATGAGAGTGTCACGATTCAACCTACTATACTCTCTCAGACCTGAGTTCTGCGAATTGGTTCAACTGGAAAACTTCACACACCAACAGCCTTTTTCTTACCCCTTCAAATTTCTTTTTGTTCCACAAACTCAAAGAACACTTAAAAGGAACACAATTTGAATCCCTTGAAGATGACAAACTGCCATCTTGACAGGGTATAAATTGAAGTTCAGAGAATAACTCTGTAGAGATTTCGAAGAATGGCATCGCCTTCAGAAGTTTTACCAGTTAGCAGGGAAAAGATACAGCAATTAAAATGAAGTGAATTTTTCATACAACCAAACGGAATCAAATGTAGAAAACAATGTTTATTTCTGTGGTTATGTAGTGGTTACACACTGGGTGGTTGGCTTCACATGCCACATGTCAAAACCACCAGCCACTCTGCAAGAGAAAGATGGGGCTTTCTTCTCCTGTGAAGAGTTTTAGTCTCAGAAGCTCACAGGGGAAGGAAGCTCTGAATCAGCATCGACTAGATGGCAGTGAGGTTCTTTTTTCCCCCTTTCTTCACAACTGCAAACTCACTGCCATCAAGTGGACGCTGACTCAGAGGAACCCTGTAAGAGTGAGTAGAATTGTCCCTGCGGTGTCTGGGCTATCACTCTTTATGGAAGTAGTCCGGCTCGTCTTTGGGCTTGCTGTCAGGGTGGGGGTGGAGGCTGGTGCTTTTGAACACAGACCCTGTGGTTCGCAGCCCAACATGTAATCCACTATGCCACCAGGCCTTCGATGCCCTTCCTAGTTTCTTCTTTTTAAATATAGTGATGATGATAACAATTTGGAAAAGAAGTCATGAAATACAACAAAATATTTGCCATTTAACCACTTTTAAGTATACAATTAAGTGATAGTAATTACATTCACTATGATATGCAACTGTCACCACTGTTCATTTACAAAAGTTGCCTATAATTATTTTCTTAAATATAATTGGGCTAGTTCACATTTGTATTTGTTGTTTTGTGCCTGATTTATTTCACGTAACAGTGTTTTTAGTGTTCATTCATACCTGGAATTGGTTAAGAGCTGCAAAGGAAAGTGTGGAATGGCCTTCCAGCCACAGATAATGGAATATGAAAAGAAGTAGATGTTTGACGGGGTGCAGCACATTGGTAGATCAATCTTCCCAAGACTGTGTGCTGAGTGTGGGAAATGAGGCCTCTAGGGTGTGCCTTGGATTATGACTTTTAAAAATTTTTGTATGGATTTTATAGTGGTTTAATCTCGAAATTAGAGTTACACATCTACATTAACCAATCTGATGTGACACTAAAATTGTACATTTATTCTCATACTTATTACACTGCTTAACTCAGACTGAGTTCGTTAGATTCTGGTTGGATTTGAAGTTTTGCAGGAGATGTGAGCCTCGCATTGCCTTTCGGATCATTTAAAGAAGTGGAGGAGCGCAAGAGTGACTGCTCCATGTGCTGCAGAGCTTCTCTGGAAGCTTCAATGAACTCACCTGCTCAGGAAGATTTAGGCATCGTCACTTTTCCCCCATAGTCATTTAAAAAAATCATTTTACTGGGGGCTCTTTCACAATCCACACATCCATTGTGTCAAGTGCATTTATACATTTGTTGCCATCATCATTCTCAAACCATTGCTTTCTACTTGAGCCCTTGGGATCAGCTCCTCATTTTTCCCCTCCCTCCCTATACCACCCTCCCCCACAAACCCTTGATAATTTATAAATTATTATTATTTTGTCATATCTTACACTGTCCAACGTCTCCCTTCACTCACTTCTCCATTGTCCGTCCCCCAGGGAGGAGGTTATATGTAGATCCTTGTAATCTGTTCTCCTTTCTACTCCGCCTTCCCTCCACCCTCCCTGGATTAAGTGTTCAGCAAACATTCTAACTGCTTCTTTGTTTTCCAGGCTCTCTCTTCTCCAATCCTATAAACTGTTAAGGCATTCTTCACAAATTTGGCCTTGGTCATATCATTTCCTGCATAAAAACAAACAAATAAACAACTCATATAGATGTCCATGATGTAAAATATGTAGTCTAGGTCGGTAGTTAATAGATGTATTATGTGTTAAGGGTTAAGACCAGTGACAGACTCAAGATCAGTACTCTTGTTGCTTGTGTTGCTAGCCTGGCATTGTTCTACTCTGTACTTGCTCTACTTTCAAAATCATCTGTTATTATTTTTTAAGTATACCTTTATACTTTATAATTAGAAAATACTTGAGAACAAACTTACTAGAGATGCTCAGGACAATGTCAAAACAAATGCAAGAATTAATGAATAACATCAGAAAGTTATTTAGGACATCTGAAAATTATAAAACAAGCTCATATATCAACTGAGACAAATGGAAAATTCCAGTAGGTTTTTGGGTTAGGCTGGGATGACTAGAGAAACAAATTGAGTGACACTCATATATGTGTAAGACTGAGTTTTATATCAAGAACGAATTATACATCGAGAAAACATCCCAGCCCAGTTCAACTAAAGTCTATAAGTCTGATACCAGTCCATAAGGCCCTCTCAGACTCATGCAGTCACACATAATGATGCAGAAGCAGGAAGATCACACTCTGGTGGGTCACGTTTGCAGGGATCCATGGATCCTGTGGCTCAGCACAGGGATTGAGCAGGTCTCCACGGGGCATCAGCAGGAAGGTGAAGGCAGAGAAATAGGGTAGGGAGGCTCGCAGGTGCCTCCTTTGTAAAAGGCCACTCCCACAAGCAGTCACTATGAGGCTGTCACCTGAAAGACAGGCTAGACTTCACCATACAAGTTGGCACGAAATTATGTAACTACCACATTTCTGTTACTTATTTATCTTTAGATCTTGAAAATTGTTCTAAAAATTATCCAACATAATAGGGACAACTTTTATGAAAAAAAAGCATTTTGAAATGGGAATAGTCCTACTTGCAATTAAATTACATTGCGTAGCTGTGTTTAAAACAGGGCAGAGAAGGTGCACGCTGAGAGGCAGATCAATAGTCTACAGGGAAAGCCTGAGAAATGAGGGTACAAAGCCTTTGCTTTTTCCTGCAGCAGGTGATTTAGTATTGCTGACCTTTATGCCCGATGCGTAACCACTAGACCACCAAAAACCAAGTGAAATGCACTGCCATGGAGTCGATTCTGACTCCTAGCTACACTACAGGATAGAGCAGAACTGCCCCTGTGAGTTTCCAAGACTATAAATCTTTACAGAGAAAGAAAGCCCCGTTTTCCACAGAAAGCTTGGTAGTCTCAAACTGTTGACTTTGCAATGAGCAGCCCAAAGCGTATCCATGAGGCCACCAGAGCTCCTCAAAATGGAAAATATTTTTCCAAACTTATTTTTCATCAGAATTAAGTTTTGTTTAATCAAAGCTTAGGAAATAACCCCCCAAAGTATTCATACTTTGCTCTTCTCTCAGGATCTATGCTTTGCTGATGCCACGGATCATCATTTCCAATGCAGACTTGGAGCTGGGTCATAAGAACACATTTCAGTGCTCTCAGGACCGGTCTAGCTCCCTGACTAGACTGATGATCCGCAAAGTGACTTCAAAAAGTTTGTAGAAAAATTTTATCTTTTAATTACATTTCCCATGAACTTTTGAAGCCCCCTTACATGTATGAAGTATATTGTAAGGTTCTTCTATTTGCCCATAATAGCTACTCCCCTTAGAGGATCTCCTCCCAGTCTCTTTATAAGCAGATTATTGATCATTGAAACTAAGTTGGCTGCTTTGCATCTGAACAAATATGATCCCACTACTCCTTATTTCTGTGAGACAGTGGTGGCTCAGTGTAGATTTCTATTCTTTCAAGTGGTAGGTCTGGGCTCAATTCCCAGGAAGGATACTTCATGTCCCCTACCTATCTGTTAGGGAAAGGATACTTCATGTCCCTACCTATCTGTTAGGGAAAGGATACTTCATGTCCCTACCTATCTGTTAGGGAAAGGATACTTCATGTCCCTACCTATCTGTTAGGGAAAGGATACTTCATGTCCCTACCTATCTGTTAGGGAAAGGATACTTCATGTCCCTACCTATCTGTTAGGGAAAGGATACTTCACGTCCCTACCTATCTGTTAGGGAAAGGATACTTCACGTCCCTACCTATCTGTTAGGGAAGCTGGGTGCTGTTGTGATGCTGAGCTGTAGATCACACTCATTTGATCTGTAGTCCGTTAAGGGGATGTGCCTGGATCCACCATGAGTTTGGTGGATTAGAAGACAGTTAACAACAACAAAAAACCCAAAACAAACAACTCCTTGCTTCTTTTGTGTCATTATAATGATAGTGACAGATGAAAACAAACCTAAAAAACAAAAAATCCAAATTCCAAACTTTGTTCAGATTTACAAAGTACATTGAACTACTGACTTTTGATCTTGTTCAAGACAGCCACAAGTTAGATAGAGGAGGTACACAGCCCGTTCCTAGGAGACCAGGAAATAAAAGAACAAAGGTAGAAACCAAAGGTGGAGAACAATCATATAGATTTCTAAGCGGAAATCTTGACAACAGTGAGTCAGTAAATGATCCTTAAGGGTATGTGATTTAAAATGCAAGAATAAAAATATTAACTCACACATTAGAAAAGTTTCTCTTTGATGCATTGTAGCATGGTAGCTAAGGACTCAAACTGTCAAGGCCACCTGTTAGATTCTGACCATCTCAATTATTAGCTATGTGGCTTTCGGCAAGCTATTTAACTTTCCAGTGCCTCAATTTCCTTATCTACCAAATGGGGATGACAATATTAGTTCCTAATTAATGATGTTTCGATGAGAATTAGGTAAGTTAATGCTAGAAAAGGGTATAAAACAATTACTAACATGTGGTATATGCAATGGTATTTGGAGATTATTATTGTCAGGCAGATGAGGATTAATTTGTGCATCATATACGAAGATACAATCAAAATCAAAGAAACTGTTATTAAACAAAAATAACACAATGTGAAGGTTTTGTTTTTCAGTCTATTTCTTGGTCTATGAAGGTATTCCTTCATCTAGGTCTATACATTTCTGAAGGAGGGATTCTATCTCTCTAACCTTTCCCTGAAGAATCTGCTTTCTATAATTAACATGCAGTCAAAACAATAGTTCTGGCATCCTCAGGGGACTTAAAGTTGAGTTCCTTATAAATGTTGAGTTTGGGGAACAAATAATTCTACAGTCAAGATCAGGGCCGTCGGGTAGATAGGGTAAATTTTCTGAATGAAATTTTCATAGGATATCTCCTTCTACCCTCACAGGATGAGCAGCTACAGGGTCATGATAGAAACAAACAAAAAAACATCTCGCTGTAATTTTCCTGGTCTTTTTCTCACCAATGCAATTTTCAACTTTCTTAAAATGTCTTCTTCATAAGTCCCATGATCATCCTCTGATTTTAAGAACTTCTATCCAGATGGTGCCTTTGAGGAGCTCCAAAACCAGTTGCTGAACTCATCTCTCTGTTGGATTTAGTTGACATAGCAGGTCTCCTCGGAGAACCACTGTTTAGATTTTTCCTTGTGCTGGACCATATTGGTAACTGGAAGACTCATCCCCACTTATAATTTGTTCCACAGAATCACTTTATAGCTTTTATCTTGCGTAAAAGACTGGTGGAAAGTGAGCTAGTTTACCTTTGCACTGCCGATTACCTTAAAAGATTTCTGAGGACAAGGTGTTTGCTTAAAATTATAAATGTGGAATCATGTGATATCCCAACTCCCTAGCTATCACATTAACACTAACTCGATGGTTTTTTTCCCACTGGTTTCTGAACCTCAGGCAATTTCATCATTTGTGATGTTGATGATCTTTCTTCCCTTGGCTCATCTTTGAGGTCTTCCAACAGCAGTGACAAAAAGAATGTATAACCTACTCCCTTACTTTTGGGAAGTAGACGTAGTTGTCGTTCCTGTGATAGGCACTCATGGACCAGGAGAGGAACAGAAAACAAAAAGCAGAAAACCGAATTAAAATCCAATCTTTTCAGTGGTAAGGAAGCCTTACGGGAACATTGGTTAAGTATTGTACTGATAATCACAAAGTTGGCGGTTCAAACCCACCAGCTCCTCCCTGGGTTTCAGCTGCTGGGTAAGGAGTGTAGGAATATTAAAAACATTAGTGATCTAAACTGAGTGGTGAGGAAGAGGATAATTTGAGGGGGAAATTCTCATCTCTTTACCCTGATATCCCATATCAGAAATCAATGATTTTCAAACTTCACCACGAATCAGTCAATCACTTGAGGGCTTCTTGAAATACAGATTTCGGAATCTCCAGGGCTTTTGATTAATAATGTATGGAGTGGGGTGATGAGAATTGCATTTCTAATTAACTTTGAGAAGATGTTGAAGCTACATATCTGAAGATTCTACTGTATGAACCTCTCCTCCAGATACTAAGTCATTCTTTGTTTACTATTGTAACCCATTGTTTTACTTAATGTAGCCAGAAAAAATCTCCCTTACAAAATGTAGTAAGCTGAAGTCAGTGGTTCTCAACCTTCCTCAGGCTGCGACCCTTTAATACAGTTCCTCATGTTGTAGTGACCCCAACCATAACATTATTTTTGTTGATACTTCATCACTGTAATCTTGCTAATCTTATGAAGCATAATGTAAATATCTGATATGCAGGATGTGTTTTCATTGTTATAAATTGAACATAATTAAAGCATAGTAATTAATCACAAAAACAATATGTAATTATGTATTATGAAATATTTATTTCTAATTACAAATAAATGAAGTTTCATCTTGAAGCATGGTGTAGCACAGGTAAGTCTTCATGCCAGGTACTCGTATGCGGGAGTATTTGTCGACCTGCCTGGAGATGGATGGATAAAGGAGCGATGTCTCAGTTCTTAAGACCATCAGAAACATGTTCTCTGATGGTCTTAGGTGATCCCTCTGAAAGGGTCATTTGACCCTCAAAGGGGTTGTGACCCACAGGCTGAGAACCACTGGCCTACAGTGTTATTTCTTAATGCAGTATCTGTGGAATTTTATAAGTGGCTACATTGCCGAAAAGCAGACAGGTTAGATGCAGGTATCTCCTAAAAGGGCCAGATAATGCGGAGAGTCTTCTCTTATTTACTGTTGTGGTTAGTTACAAAATCTGTTGTAAATTTGAGAGGATATGAGTGAAGGGTTGGAGTTTAGCCTGTCATTCAGGTAACAGCTTGATGACCTCACTTGGAGGCATTAAGAAGATAAATAGCTCACTGGAGGCAGACTGCAGATAGTCCCTGTGAGACATTCTCCTTGGCAAGCCACATGGAGACGGGCTGATGGCAGCCAGACCCTTGGAGCTGGAGAAGCCACATGGAGACCCCTGACCTTGCTGCTTTGCTTACAACACCACTGGATCCATAAGACCTTCCACCACCTGGCCTGTGATCTTCCTGCATTCGGCATCAGGACTTTATAGATTGTTATCAGATATATGGGCTAATGTCGGAATTATGAACTTGATTTGGACTGGGCTGGGATGTTTCTCAATATTCAACTGTTCTTGCATATAAAGCTCTTTTGTATATGCATGTGAGTTCTATGAATTTGTTTCTCTAGTCTACCCAGACTAACACACCTATTCGTAATTAAAAACCAGGCCCTGCCACCTAGTTGGTCAACAAAGACATCCGGAGACAGGCCTAAGACTTAAAGCATTTTCTCATCTGCTTGTTTGCTCATGGTCAAGAGCTGTTTCCCTTGGTTATCTTGAATCCTGAGTTAATGTAAAGCTGCTATACATGACTCCCCAAAGTGTACATTCCAAAGCCAAAGGCATGTATTTTCCATGTATTCTGATTCCACCCAGCACACCACAAAGACAGTCTGTTCTGAACTGCTGTGGTCTCCTCACTGGTATACCTGCTCAGTAAAAACAAAAATTTCTCTTTCTGCCTCTGATGTGGAGCGGGTGAATTGCCAGGTAAAACACCTGCATGTAAGGTGACACAACTTGCTTCAATTTTCATCAGGTTAATTCCACATTGTAGTGATGCACGGAGTCACTATGATGCAAAATTAACTTGATTCATAGCATTTGGGGGTTGATTTTTTCGGAACTAGATCTCCAGGTTTCTTCTGCATTTGCTTTGTTTAGTAGTTGAGTGCTTAACCATCTGTGCCACCAGGGACTCTGGTTACCTCAGAGTAACCAGTGTGACAAAGTAGACCTACCCCCGGGCTTGTCTAAGCTATACCCTCACAGGAGCAGATTGCCCAATCCCTGTGAACTGAGAAGCTGAACACTTAACTGTTGATCCACGAGGGCGCGTTACTCACGCCTTCCCCTTGTTCATTTGTTCCTTTTGTTCTTTGCACCCGCCCCTGCATGGGCCACGTCGAGACAGACCTCTTTTCCATGTATGTGATCCGTCTCCATACTTTATTTTGGACCTATCTGCCTTCAAGGTTGATGGAGGGAAACGAGTAAACTGAGAAGAATACAAGAAGGCTTCAGGTTTGTGAGTCCTGCTCCCTTAGAGTGGCACCTCTAACTCTGGAGTGGGTACGATGCAAATCTACTCTAGTTTGGACACAATGAAGATAACGTGTTGCTTTCTGACCACTTTTTTTTTAAAGGTCTCAGATGCCTCCCTTGTTCTCTGGCAGACACTGTCGGCACCCTTAAGCATGTTCTGTCCACACAATGCCTTATGAAACGTATGATTCACCCTCTTTGGGCTACTGCTTTGTAAAAAACAAAAATTCACAAAATCAATATAGTGAATGGAAACACAAATTACAATGGCGCAATCTGGGGTCTTAAATATTTAAGTATTCTTATAATTTCCTTTGATAAGTTTAAAGTTGTTGGTGAAATTAATCTATATGAAAGAACATGAATTTGGCTGTTAGATCAGAAACAAAGGCAGACTGTACAATCTGATCTTCGGGGATATGGACGTGGTGATGACGTCATGGAGCCTGAGCATCAGGGGGTGCATTATTCAGGTTCTACAGTGCAAGGTTAACAAAACTGAGTTTTGCAGAAACCACGACACTCTGGCTACTAAGGCTTGTTCACAGTTGATTTAAAAGCTCCAGTCAAAGCAGGCAAAGAAGAGCATCTGTCCCCATTACTGTTCAAGGACAATGCTGAATATTGGACTCAGATCTCTGTCCATTTGTTCATATTATTAATCTAGGATTACAGACATATCTGGTTGGACACAGAATGTTCTTTGTTCAACTTTTTAAAAGAATGAGCTATCTCTAACTTAAAATTATAGACCTCGTAGCTTAATAGAAATTAATTTGTCTACCTGGTATCCATCTGTATTAATCAGCATCTGCAGCAGTATGAACTGTGTAGCATACTGTCTGGATTCAACCCCAAGAGAAGAAGAGACCCTCCGTACACAGGTCCCCAGAGAGCCAAGGACAGATGGAGAACCAAGTGAGAGAAATCATTTGATTTGCATTGGGGTGGGGTGGGGAGGAAGGGTTCCTAAGGAATGGGATAGGGAGTAGCTTTGCTTCTAGTGAGGCTGGATGGGAACGTTTCGTCTGAGAGGGATTGCTCTGGGAAATCCTTCTAGAGTTGGAATAGGGGGCGCTACCGAAACTAACCTACCCTGAACCGGAATCCCACTGCGAGGTCCATGCTCTTCTGGTAGGGAGAGGACGAAGAGATCATCCACAGCACCTCTGGCAATGCTGTGGCACCTGGCTATCTTTAGGGGAGCAGTATCAGGACCAAGGACACTTGGGGTGTGCCTACGTAGCTGAAGCATGGGCCATTTTTGGAGCATTAATACTTACCTACAGATATAGACATCAATGATCTAAGTTTTTCTCTGATTGACTTCAAAGACATTCAGTTGAATTGCCTTTTTCATTGCGTCAGTAAGTGATCTTGCAACTCTTTTGTTGTCTTCTAGTCCCATGCAGGTGCTAGTCTAAGAGTTCCTTACAGGATAAAGCACCACAAATTCTCTAAGTCGAGGAATCCTGGGGGTGGTGTTTGGAGAGCAGGGCCAGTAGATGATTTACAAAGTGAGTCAGAGTCAATAGCATATTTACGAAGTCTTGGAAACTTTGCACAGAGTAACTGTGTGTCAGAATTGACTCCATCGTGGTGGAGGGTCTTTTTTGGTGTTGTCTTTTAATCCTCTAACTCATCCTCCATCAGGGAGAAATCTCGATTAGGGACAAGGACATCGTCTATCCTTTTACTGTCCTTTGTACCTCCTGTTTTCTGGGTTTATACTTAATTTATAATGGTGAAATCTGGCAGGCGATATGAAGTGGGAAAGATGAAATGTCTCCCATTTAACCAGCCTGGCTTGGTCATTTATGGCTCTGTATAATTCAAAGACTGGCTTTAATTTAGGGAGCATATGACAGATTTTCTGGGGTCCATTGGATGTACTCCACTGAATCATATGCTGAATATTGGAGCTATGTTCCTGTAAGACATATCCACGTTGGTTTCTCACTGCCAGGACTCTTTGGGCTCTTACCCAGCTATCGTCTGTGGCATCATTGCCATTCAAAATGATGAAGGATCCGGCTAGTCCACTGACTATTTCACTCAGATTTCTTTCCCTCTTCTTACTCAGGCTCAGGATGGAGATTAGGCAATATGCTTCAGAGGTGACTATCCAATTTTCTGTGTAAGTCCCTCTTCCCTAATCCCCCCAAGTCTCTCTCAACTATATCACACTCACGACTCTCTTTGAAAACAAGTATTTGGCAAAGTCTCATATTAAATCCTGAAATGAAATTCATGGGTGGCAAGTATAAAATGTACTCATAATTTTATAGCAGAACAATAAAGCACTGTATAAGATAAAGGAGAGAGAAAAGAAATAGAATTTACAATAAAGGAATAAGTACTTTCGTATGTAAGTGCTCACATAGTGATACTAGAAAACAAATGAAAAATTCAGATGCTGGCAGCTAATTACTTAGATGAATGAATACTTAGAGTTAAGGTTATTTAGAAAGAAGCTATTCTGAATAGGGAGAACATTCAAAGGCTAGAGATGTGGGTGAATCCTAATTAAAATTAGTGGACAGATAAATAATTTTAAAATATTTATTTGTAAATGATAAGATGAAAAAGAGAACAAGGGAACAACAAGTGATCCAAATGGGTGGTGAGGAGGGTGTCAGAGGTTTGGTAGGTTGTGATCAAGGGTAATGTAGCCAAGAGGAATTACTGAAACCCAAATGAAGGCAGAGCATGATAGTGGGACAAGAAGAAAGTCAAAGGAAATAGAGGAAAGAACTAGGAGGCAAAGAGCATTTACAGAGGTCTAAATAAAGGCATGTACATATGTAAATATATTTATATACGAGGATTGAGAAATAGATTCATGTGCATATATTTATAGATTTAGTATTAAGGTAGTAGATATACATTGGGTCTCCACTCAAGTACTCCCTCAATACAAGAATACTTTGTTCTATTAAACTGGCATTCCATGATGCTCACCTTCCTGACACAATTGTGTTAGACAGGGTTCTCTAGAGAGATAAAACCTATTGCTGATAATTATATATATATATACATATATATTTATAAAGAGATATATAGTACAAGAAATGAACAGTTAAGTTATAAACAGATTGATATATAATACAAGAAATGAACAGTTAAATTATAAAGCAGTACAAATGGCTCAGGGCGACTCACTCCCATGAGAGAGTGGTGATACACTGTCAGTCTTTCAAGTCTTGAGGGCCGTCAGGTAGTCCTCTGTAGAGAGAGCGAGCTAGGCTCTCCCAGCACAGTCAGCAAACAGCAAGGCAGGTCACCAACTGTCAGCCAGGTCACCAACTGTCAGTTCTCAGCTCTGGAGATGTAAATTTCATTTGTGTGGTCTTAAAGGGACCACACAACTTACAGAGACACAGTCCACAGGCTAGGCGTCTCACAGGTAGTGTGTCCTTTAAACTGAGGCACAGAACAAGCAAGGCAGCTGCACCCTGGTCCGATGATTAAAGAGTGAGAGATAAGAAAGGCGAGGCTAACCGAGCCACTTATCTCTCCTCCCTTCAATTAATCCCACTTATGTTTATCGGCCAGGTTGGCACAATAAACTATCTCACTCACCTTCCTGACACAATTACTAAAGACAAAGCAGGTGCATAAACCAATGTGGTGAAGAAAGCTGATAGTGCCAGGCTATCAAAAGATATAGCATCTAGGGTCTTAAAGGCTTGAAGGTAAAGAAGTGGCCATCTAGCACAGAAGCAACAAAGCCCACATGGAGGAAGCACACCAGCCTGTGTGATCACAAGGTGTTGAAGGGATCAGGCATCAGGCATCAAAGAACAAGAAATCATATCATTTTGAATGAGGGGGAGTGCTGAATGGACCCAAAGCCCATCTGTAGGCAACTGGACATCCCTTTACAGAAGGGTCACAGGGAAAAGACGAGCCAGTCAGGGTGCAGTATAGCAACGATGAAACACGCAATTTTCTTCTAGTGCCTAAATGCTTTCCCCCAACCCCCGCCCCACTATCATGATCCAAATTCTACCTTACAAATCTGGCTAGAACAGAGGACGTACACAGGTACAAATAGGAACTGGAAACACAGGGAATCCATGATGGATAATCCCTTCATGACCAGTGGTGAAAGTGGCAATATTGGGAGGGTGGAGGGAGGGCGGGGTAGAAAGGGGGAAATGATTACAGGGATCTACATAAAACCTCCTCCCTGGGGAACAGATGTACAGAAAAGTGGGTGAAGGGAGACACTGGACAGTGTAACATACTACAAACTAATAATTTATAAATTATCAAGGGTTCATGAGGGAGATAGGAGTGAGGAGGGGGAAAATGAGGAGCTGATGCCAGGCACTTAGGTGGAGAGCAAATGTTTTGAGAATGATGAAGGTAATAAATGTACAAATATGCTTCATATGATTGATGTATTTTTGGATTGTGATAAGAGTTGTATGAGCCCACGATAAAATGATTTTTAAAAATGCCCTTGGGGCATATGAGGGAGGGGGGAATGGGGAGGAAGGGGAAAAAAAGAGGACCTGATGCAAGGGGCTTAAGTGGAGAGCAAATGCCTTGAGAATGATTGGGGCAGGGAATGTATGGATGTGCTTTATACAATTGATGTACGTATATGTATGGATTGTGGTAAGAGTTGTTGGAGTCCCTAATAAAATGTAAAAGAAGAAAAGAGAAAAAAAAATGATTAGGGCAAAGACTGTACAGATGTGCTTTATACAATTGATGTATGTATATGTATGAACTGTGTAAAGAATTGTATCAGCCCCAATAAATTGTTAAAAAAAAAAATACCTCTTCAAACTGTTAAAAAGCAAAGCTATCACTTTGATGACCACGGTGCTGCTGACCCAAACCATAATATTTTCAAAAACCTCGTGTGCATGGGAAAACTGGATCATGAATAAGAAACATCAAAGAAGAATTGAAGCATTTGCATTTGGTGAAGACTGTGGAAAATACCGGGAACTGCCAAGAAATGGACACATCTGACTCAGAAGATGAACAGGCAGGATGCTCCTTAGTGAGGTCATGAGGCTCCTTCTCAATACTTGGGACATATTATTAAAAGGGCCCAATCCTTTGGGAAAGCTTTGCTATCAGATAGACAGCATGGTAAAATTATTTGTGGTAGATGTAGTTAAGTTAAAATCCAGTACCTTATCACTTGATCTCCCTTTTGACCCACTTTGAAGTTTCAGCTTTTAATATTTTCTCTTTTCTATTGACATTTTTCCCTATTAAAAAATTTTTTTAATCATTAAAAAATAAATAAATAAATAAATAAAAATAAAAATGCCCTTGGGAGGGACAAATCAAAGCCATAGAGGGATTGAGGAGGGGCTTGTAAAAAGTGTAATAAACACGCAGGATGGAAAAAATAGAGGCTAGAGAGAATATAAAGTGAGGTAGAGAAAACAAAGACACAAATTACAAACTGTCAAAATGGAGGAAACAATAAAAACAAAAAAAAAATCCTAACAAATATGTTAGTCTTATTTATAACCACAGTGAGAAAATGGTTTCTATTCTTTGCCCTAAGATAGATTATTGTTAAAATAACAGAAACCACTCTGAAGTCCACAAGTCGAAGTACATATTCAGGATCTTAATGTCTTAAGAGACATACGGATACTATGTGGCACAGAGCTTGGAACACACATCTTCACGGACTGGGTTTCTATCTCCCTTTCTGTTTCCCTCACTCATGCTGTGTGGCATGTACCCACTGCAGGATGGCTAGCAGCATGGGCTCATGCTTGTCAACCGACTGTCTTTGTTGTTGTGTGTGCTGTGGATGGAATGTCCTCTCCTATGGCAGAGTAGAACTGTCCCATGGATTTCTTAGGCTGTGATCTTTACTGGGAAAGACGGGAAGTTCTTTTCCTCTCTGGGGTTACTGGTGGGCAAAAACAACTGACCTTTTCGTTAGTAGGAGAGCATTTAACTACTAAATCAGTTGCCTATCATCCACTGCTATCAAGTGGATTCCAACTCACTCCTACCCCGCCGGATAGAACAGAACGAGTTCTTAGAAATTCAAATACATCTTTATGGAAGCAGACAGCCTAAATGTTTTCCTGAGGAGCTGCTGGCGTGTTTGAACATTAACGTAAGGTTAGCGGACCAAAGATTAACCCCCTATGACACCAGTACGGCAGCCAAATGCCTGTAAGTGCCCCTAAAACTGTAAGAAGAACAACAACGCATTCAACGTTTTCACAGTGCTGCCTAGAGGATAGCTCCTCCCCTAGAGGAAGCAACAGATCTTAAAATGGTTTCTTTGCTGTGTTTTTTTCATTAGACCGTTTTTATGGTTGCTCTCCAGTGAGACCTGCTTTTGTTGAATTCAATACTAGCGTGGTGCTGCTGGTCTGCCCTGACTCTATCTCAACACTGTATTTTCTAAAATTATGGATAATGTCGATGATGCTATTCTCAACATCAGACCTGTGTGCTTATTTCTTTTTCTATGCAGACTAATGGAAGAAATGTATCCCTGACGCCATAATAGGATAGCGAAGCTTCTCTCGACTCTTCTGACTTTGAGACGTATTTATGCTTCTCTGTGTGTGTTGGTCAAATAAGTCACGGGTCAAATTTGTGTTCTGTATCTTGAAGGCAGATTTTTAAAAACATTTTTTCTCCTCTTGTTTCCATTTCCATTCTGCTTTTGTCATTTCATGCAAGCAACTGTTTTTACAACGATTATTTTTTTCCTTGTTGAGTCAAAATAACTCAATAATTCTAGTTTTTAAGATTTCAGACTGAGCAGATATTGTAAGTATAAACTGTAGCTTTAACTATCATCTTCCCCTGTTTACATCAAGCATCCTAGGAAGTACACACACACACACACACACACACACACATATCCCCCATGGGCTATAAAAGGGGGCCATTCAACCATATGGTTGCAAATAAGAAGAATTCCTTTGATGAGGGAATGGAAAGCTAATAAAAATTACTGGACTCTTATATTTCATCAGGTAATGGCTATACAAGAAAAAAACAACTAAGGTCTAGAAACCAAGGGGCAATGCGCACGGTGCAGTTTGGAGGAAAGCAAAGCATATTAATACTTTAATATCATATCGTTTCATACTGAAGATCTCCACTTAACCTGATAGATTTTATTCTTATTGGACTGTATCAATGTTGCTTGGGACTTGGTTATGAGGGCACACCAGGTTACCCAGAGGAAAGCTATAACTTTCTAAGTGTAACAAGGAATTCTGAGTCCTCAGTATGAGTGGGATTCTCACTAGATTTACATCACATACTCAGGTCAAGAAAAAATGAGCAGCTATGGTCCAGTAACAATGACGTTCATTCCTGTTACAAAAATTCATGCATGAGTATTGTGCAGTGCAATGTTTTCCATGTGTTGGCTGTCAGATGCCATAGACCTGTTCTCGCTGGCAATGCGAGGGGAATAGGCTGGAGCTGCTCCATAAGGTTTCCAAGGCTGTGATCTGTGGGAAGCTGATTCCCAGACCTTTCTTCTAAATTGATATCTGGCTGGAATTGTTAACCTTTCCATAATTAGCCAGAGCTTAGCCATATGTCTCATAAACCACCTTAACATTAAAGTAGGTTGGGGAAAATATCAGTGGTTTGAATTTTAATCATAACTCTCCATTAGTACACATATGCAAACATGGCTACATTTTAATCATCTTCCTCCGCCCTTAATTCTTGTAAGCTCATTCAATTTTGCATATTTAATTCTTGAGCTTATTCTATTTTATTTATTAGGATTTCAAGTAAGTAATTTTCAGTTTACTTTGGAACCAATGGCTTAAACCCATGCCTACTGAACTTAAATAAATTTCCCTATGCTAGATGAATTGGTAAATCCTGATTCTGCAAAAAATTCTGCAAAGAAATATACCTCCTCCTTGTGAATAAGAATATGAGTATACTGTCTGTCATATACTAAAATGATGCAATTGACCAGCTGTCAGGAAATGCTCTCTGAATTTTTTTCCCAGGGATCCTGCTAAATTACTCTATTGGCTGTAGTTAGAGAGACAGTCTTTTTTGTGGAAAGATTTTTTTCCCCTCTCTGTAAAGTTAACTGACTCAAATAAGGAATGAATATGCAATCTTAGCCTCATAAGCAACATACTATCACACTCTAACCAAAGAATTGCTTTAGTAATATTTACTACTGTGACATATAACCATCTGTGGTTTGTTAAAAGTCTCACTTAAATTTTTTCTGCATATAGTTAAATTTTCTTCAAAGGTCTTTAAAGTTAGGGAAAAGTCAGTGGAAAGAAGAAATCTAGGAGATAAAAACGTGAAACAGGATAAAGTGTAAGGTGGTTGAAACAAGGGATACACATTTATTCAAAGCCACTTTCACCAGGTTTGTAAATAAAACAATTATATTGATGTCCAGAGCTTCTAAGCATTTAATGTGATTACATATGGGAGGTCAACTACAGGACTTCTTTTCTTATGCTTATAGGAGGCACCATTTCTCATTAGGAGGTGGGAGACTAGTTATTGAATTCCTACAGGAATGATGGAAATGAAATTTTCTTTTGGTCTTGAGGTTGGAAGCTTGCATGTCTGACTGCTTTGTTCTTCATGATGTTCCTGGAAGGAAAGCCCCAGGGAAAGAGACTGGGTGATATTTCTAGGAGCCTGAGAATGAAGCTTTGACCGGGGGCAGTAGGATTTCTCAGGGAAGAACCAGAGTCTGACTATCTCTTTGGTGTTGTAGACAAGGATCTCACTAGAAATCTAAGATGTGTCATGAACTTCAAATCGTATCGATGTTTGTACTAGAGAGGGTGTAATACTCAGTGTTTTCATGGTGGGATAGTCGTTAAGTTGTGTGGTAGTTATATGAATGGTACCTAAAAGATAAAAAAACCAAAAACACTTTTACTATGGGTATGGGCATGATAAATGCTGCAACAAACTTATTCTTTATTTCCTCTGAAATCTGTAAGCTCAAACATTTTCCTCTCTTGAGAGCCATTTAAAGGAATCATTTAAAATGACAAACAAGATTCTTGGGGATATGGCTGTCAGGTAACAATCACAGGAAGATCTCCTTAGCAAGTAGTAGAGAGGTCCCACTAGTAGGGAAATCCTGCACTCCTGGGAAGGCAGAAAAACAACTAAACACCTAAATGCACCAAAAATTCTTAAAGTTGGAACTTAGCACCACCTTTGGATTGTGACTGACTCACCTTTCCCATTGACTGGCACCCAGGTTGTTTATGTGTGCTCCCCCTCCCTTGTACAAGTGGAACTTTCCCTGTCTCTGTTCCAACCTGCACACTAAACCTCTTGCCTTGCTGGCCTCTGTGGGCCCTGTGTGGACAACAGACTGTGTGGGTAGCTTGGGTAGGCATCCTAACTACCCAAACAATACTTTTACCCATTAATATTTTTTTCTTATTTCCTCCATCTTTTGCACCCCTCCCCCACATGCCACCACCTCTTCACCATGCAGCAGTCAAGGGAGCACACCAAAGCAACTAAAGGATTCAGAATCCCCACCCAAATTATGGTTTTATTTTCTACTTTTTGCTTTTTCTATTTTTGACTTGTTTTATTTAATTTTTTCTTTTATCCTGGTTAACTCTTACTTCTTCCCATGTGTCCTCTGAACTGTGAAGATATGCATGCTTCCTAAGAAGATTTACAAACCTGCAGACAGTTTGATACAGTTACCCAAACAAGGTTTTTTTGTTCTGATGATGCCTGATACCTGATCCCTTCGACACTTCGTGATCACAAAGGCTGGTGTGCTTCTTCCATGTGCACTTTGTTGCTTCTGAGCCAGATGGCCGCTTGTTTATCTTCAAGCATTTAAGACCCCAGATACTATATCTTTTGATAGCCAGGCACCATCAGCTTTCTTTGCCACATTTGCTAATGCACCCATTTGTTTTCAGTGATTATACTGGGGAGGTGAGCACACAATGATATGATTTTTTATTTGATGCCTGATAAGTGATCCCTTCTGTACCTCGTGATCACACAGGCTAGTGTGGTTCTTCCATGTGGTCTTTGTTACTTCTAAGCTGGATGGCCAATTGTTTACATTCAAGCCTTTAAGACCCCCAGACGCTATATCTTTTGATAGTCTGGCACCATCAGCTTTCTTCACCACATTTGCTTATGTACCCGCGTTGTCTTCAGTGATTGTGTCGGGAAGTTGAGCATCATGGAATGCCAGTTTAATAGAACAAAGTATTCTTGCTTTGAGGGAGTACTTGAATGGAGGCCCAATGTCCATCTGCTACCTTAATACTAAATCTATACATATATGCACATAGATCTATTTCCACATCCTCACATATAAATATATTTACATATGTACCTGCCTTTATTTAGACCTCTATGAATTCCCTTGACCTCCTAGCTCTTCTTTCCTCTTTTTCCTTTTCCTTTCCTCTTGTCCTGCTATCATGTTCAGCCTTCTTTAGGGTTTCAGTAATTCCTCTCGGATACATTACCCTTGATCATGCCCTGCCAGGCCTCCTACACCCTCCTTACCACCAGTTTGGACCACTTGTTGTTCCCTTGTCCCTGAGTTTATTAACATCACTTCCTTCCCACCCCCCACCTCCCCATATCCCCCCAGAACTGTCGGTTTCATTGTTTTCTCCTCCAGATTGCTCATCCAGCCTATCTTATTTAGACAGACCTGCAGAGATAATAACATGCACAAAAACAAGACAGAGCAAAACCAAGCAACAAACTAAAACAAAACAACAAGAGCAACACCAACAAGCCAATGGCAAAAATCAAAACAAAGCACAACAACAAGAAAGAAAAGCTTGTAGTTAGTTCAAGGGCTGTTGGCCTTTAGGAGTGTTTTCTGATTGAATCTGTTGGGGCACCAAGCCCTGGCCCCAAAGTCTATTCTCTGGGAACTTCCTTGCTCTGTTCCCCTTGTTGTTCTGTTCCACACCCTTAGTGCTTTGCCTTGGTGTGGTGGGATCAGATCAGGTGCAATTCCCACACTTTGTTTCCAGTGTTGTCCCCTGTAGGGCTATGGGTCAGTGAGGGATTTCGTATCTCATAGTGGGACTGACCGTGTTGTCTTCTCTGTAGCGACTGCTCTGAGTGGGAATATCATCTTCTTCAAGGCTCGCAGGACAGGCTGTGCTCCACTCTCTCTTCCTCTCCCTTTATCTGCTCCCATGTGCTCTGATCAGACATGTGTCTCTCCTGGAGCTGCAGATACAGTGTTGTCCTTTGAAATAAATCCTTATGGGGGGGAGGGGCAGCTGTCCACATAGTTGGGATTGAGGCTGGCCCCTCAGCACTCTCCACTGGTTCCCTAGTCCATGCCGGCATGTTGCATTTACATTGGGTTGAAGTCTGGTCCCTTTTTCCCTGTGGAGATATAAACATTACCCTCCCCCTGGGTGGGTTAGAGCCCTGACTCCCCCTACCCATTATTTTTTCTTCCCCCACATCCTTTTTAGTTGGCTACCATATGTATCCTTGTATTTGGTCTGGCCTCTGCCATACTACCTGGTTCTCACCCCAGGAATCAAACAAGGTTTTTAAAACTAGATTGGGTTTGTTTTTTTCTTTTTTGCTTATTGCCCTGAGGGTAGACTCACCCATGTTCACATCACCATAGTAACAGAACTCCATACTCATACCCAAGCCAGGTCTAAGTGTTTATTTGTTTGTTTTTCAATCTCTTCTCAGCACAGTTAAATTTTACTTTTTTCTTTCTTCTTTTATCATATTTGCCTTCTCTCTTTCCCCTTCCTTCGATTTTTTCTTCCATTCCACCTTCATTTTCTTTCTTGTTCTTTAATTCTACTTATTCTAAATACAAACAAAAAACCAAACTCACTGTCATTGAGTCAATCCTCATAATGACCCCAACAAACAAAAAAAATCTACACAGATAGAATGGTCCCCTGTGGGTTTCTGAAGCTGTACTTCTTTAAGGAATTAGAAATCCCCATCTTTTTATAGTGCAGTGGTTGATGGCTTCAAAGAGCCAACCTTTCAGATCACAGCCCAATTTGTAACCCCGACCCGAACAGAGCTCCCTTCTCCATGTAAATGCATATTAGTGCACTTCTTCTGGTCTGACTATTTACTTACAATGTTCTCCTGCCTCATGGACTCTCTCTTCTCTATCTCCTTTCCTAGGACACCTTTAAATCTTATGACCTATCTTAAAATGTATTTTCTTTATTTTTATAGACCCTTTGCTCTATTAAGATATCCCCCTTATTATTATTATTATTACTATTAACTTAATTTTATCCTCTCTCTTCTTTCATTTTACCTTCCCCATTTGCCCATCTCCTTCCATTTTCCACTAAATGTTCTCTAGCTCCTATTTCACTCTTCCCCCATAACTTGACAAAACCAACTCCCCCAACTCGACACAGCAGCTCACACACTATTAATAGCTTCACCTTGATGCCAGGGAGCAGTCAACCAGAGCACACTCTACAAATCAAGAAAACAGTCACTAACCACTGGTAATCACCTAAATACAATGCGTTACTGTATCTGAAATTGAATTCAAACAAAATGTGTTGAGGTGCTGTCATGAGAAGTGGGGTTTTTTCATGAGAACAATGGAAAGAACTAAAAAACGAGAAGTCTTACATCAACCGATACCAAGTAACTATCAGATGATAAGCAATAATGTTATAGAACCAGGCAGCATGGCAAAAGACCTGAGTTCTATGACAGAAGAAAAGGAGAATTGAATCAGTGAACTCAAAGAAAATATTCTGACTACCAGCTTGGAGAGAAACAATAAAAAAGCAGAGCAATGAAATCCAAAGAAAGCCTGAGAATGTGGTGGGGAAAAAGTAATATCCTACATCTCATTGGGTAAGAAGAAACACTCCAATGTGGTGTGTAAAAAGTAACATCCTACATCTCATTGGAATCCAGAGTAAGAAGAAACAATCGAAAATATCTACAAAGAAAATAGTAAGAGAAATCATGCAAGAAAACTTCCCTAACATCACAAAGCAGGAGAAAATAACTATTTAAAATCTAAGAAAACCCAAACAGGACAGAATCCAATGAGAAATGCTTTGTGATATATGGTAGCCAAATGATCCAATTCCAAGGTAAAGAGAAGAATCATGAATGCAGCTTGGGGAAAAAAGTCATCTACAGAGAAAAATGATAAAGATAAGCTTGGATGTCTCAGAAAACATATGCAGGCGAGAAAACAACAAAGTGACTCGTGTCATGTTCTGAAAGAAGAAAGAAGATTGACCAAGAATCTTGTGCCCTACAAAATAATTCCTCAAATATGAGAGAGAAGTAAAGGTATTTACAGATAAAGAACAATTAAAGGAATTCAGAAAGACAAGACCAGCATTACAAAACGAGGATCACTATTGACAGAGAATCAATAACAGCAGACAAACCTGAGATCATCAGACAGGTAACAGCACCCAGAAAACAATACAATGAAAGCAGTATTCAGACCAACACAGGACACCAATAAAATCACAGCAATAAATAAAGACCAACAACAAAGACAAACACAGCAAAATTATAATGTCAAACACACATATATCAATAATGAAACTGAATGTCAATGCATTGAATGCACCAAGCAAGAGACACAGGGTAGCAGACTGGATTAGAAAGCAAGGCTCACCTATAAGGTGCCTACAAGAGACAAACCTAAAACTCAAAGACAAAAATTGGCCCCAAATAAAATACTGAAGAAAAATTTACCAAGACTTTGGCAACCATAAAAAAGCAGGAATGGCTCCATGATGCTCACCTTCCAGACACAATCGCTGAAGACAAAGCAGGTGCATAAGCAAATGTGGTGAAGAAAGCTGATGGTGCCCGGCTGTCAAAAGATATAGCATCTGGGATCTTAAAGACTTGAAGATAAACAAGCGGCCATTTAGCTGAGAAGCAGCAAAGCCCACATGGAAGAAACACACCAGCCTGCGTGATCACAACAGGTCAACAGGATCAGTTATCAGGCACCAAAGACCCAGAACAAAAAATCATATCAAGGTGAATGAGGGGGCATGTGGAGTAGAGACCCAAAGCCCATCTGTAGGGAACTGGATATCCCCTTACAGGAGGGTGTTTCCTCCCCGCCACTCTCATGACCCCAATTCTACTTTACAAATCTGGCTAGGTCAGAGCATCTACATAGGTGGAGATAAGACCTGGAAGCTCTCAGGGCCAATATTGAGAGTAGCCATATCAGGAGGGTAAGGGGAAGGTGGGGGGAGAAAGGAGGAACTGGTCAAAATGCTCTACCTATTACCCACTTCCAGGGGCATGGACAACAGAAAAGCGAGTGAAGGGAGATATCGGCCAATGTAAGACATGGAAAAATAATAATAATTTATAAATTATCAAGGGTTCATGAGGGAGGGAAGGTGGAGAGAGATGGGGAAAATGAGAAGCTGATACCAAGGGCTCAAATAGAAAAAAAAATGTTTTGAAAATGATTCTGGCAACAAGAGTACAAATGTGCTTGACACAATGGATGTGATATGGATTGTGATAAGAATTGTATGAGCTCCCAATAAAATGATTTTTTAAAAAGGAATGGCAATATTAATCTCTGATAAAATAGACTTCAAAGTAAATAGCATAATTTGAGATAAGATTGAACATCATATAATGATTAAAGGAATACAAGAACAAGACATACCATAATAAACATGCAAAGTCAAATCAAACTAACTGCTATCAAATTCATGCTGACTCATAACAACCCTAGTATTGGTTTCTGAAACTGTAACTGTTTACTTGAATAGAAAGCCCAGCCTTCCTCCCTCGGAGTTGCTGGTAGTTTTGAACTGGCAACCATGCGATTGCAGCCCAACTGGTAAACAATACACCACCAGGGCTCCTTATAATAAATATATGCCCCCAATGAAAGATCCTCAAATAAATCAATTAAACCCTCATAGGGTTGAAGAGAGAAATAAATGGCTTGACTAATTGGAGACTTAATTTATACCAATATCAAAGAAAGACAGATCATCAAGGCAGAAATTCAGCAAAGAAACAGAAAAGCTAAACAACACAATCAGCTAGCTTGGGCTCCTACACATACCCAGAGCACTCCACTAACAGCAGCATGGCATCCATTCTTCTCCAGGACACTCAGTATGTACTCTAGAATAGACCACCTGCTAGACCACACAGCCAGCCTTACTAATTAAAAAACAAACCAACATTGAGATCCTACAGTCTGTTTCTCAGATCACAATGCTATAAAACTGGAAATCACAATTGATGTATGTATATGTATGGATTGTGATAAGAGTTCTATGAGTCCCTAATAAAATGTAAAAAAAGAAAAGAGGAGAAAAAATGATTAGGGAAAAGAATGTACAGATGTGCTTTATACAATTGATGTATGTATATGTATGGACTGTGATAGGAGTTGTATGAGCCCCTAATAAATTGTTAAAAAACAAAACAAAACTGGAAATCAACAAAGTAAGGAAGAGGAACATAAAACTAAACACAAGTACAATGAACAACATAATACTTAAAAAGGACTGGTAAGAGATCAAATAATAATTAAATAAAACACTTTACTACCATTGAGTCAATTCTGACTCATAGTGACCCTACAGGACAGAATAAAACTGTCTCTGTAGGTTTCCAGACTATAATTCTTTATGGGAGTAGAAAGCCTCATCTTTCCCCCAGGAGTTTCTGAAATTTTTGAATTGCTTACCTTCAGGTTAGCAACCCAACATATAAGCCTTACATCACCAGGGCTCAAATATCAAATAAGAGATGAAATTGAGAAATGAATGAAAATGGTAGCACAATATAACACAGGGAAGGCATTTATCAGAGAGGAAATTATAGCAATCAAGACACACATGAAAAAAATGAGGGAAAATCCACAATCTACACCTTAACATAACACATGCATCAACTGGAACAAGGGCAGTGACATAAACGCTCAGCCAACAAAATAAACCAGAAATAAATGAACTAAAAAACAGAAAAACAATGGAAAAGCTCAATAAGACTGGAAATTGGTGTTTAGAAAGGATCAATAGAATCGACAAACTGCTGATAAATTTAACAAAGGAAAAGACAGAGAAGATGCAAATATCTAGAATTAGAGATGAAAAAGAAAAATGTGACAACAGATTCAAATGAAATAAAAAGAAGAAGAGCTCACTACTGCAAAAGACAATAAGTTTGATCCTGGAAGTGGACAAATACCTAGAAATACATCATCTACATAAATTAATGCTGATGCGTTTCGAAAACCTGAAGAGACCTATAAGAAAAAAGAAACAGAGAAGGTTATCAAGTAGCTCCTAAACCAGAAAAGGCCGAGACAGCTGGTTTCACAGGGGGAATTCTACCAAGTCCTCATTGACGATCCGTCACTATTCCGACACAGAATACAGAAAGGGCCAACAGACCCCCACACTCATTCTAT
Organism: Tenrec ecaudatus; assembly: GCF_050624435.1. NCBI lineage: Eukaryota > Metazoa > Chordata > Mammalia > Afrosoricida > Tenrecidae > Tenrec > Tenrec ecaudatus. The sequence goes on along the minus strand of NW_027459091.1, from coordinate 140,324 downwards.
GCAATGAGCATATGCCCGATACCAAAGCCAGGCAAAGACCCCGCAAAGAAAGTGAACTGCAGACCAATATCCCTCAAGAAAAAGACACAAAAATTCTCATCAAAATTCTGACTCATAGAATCCAATAACATATCAAAAAGACAACTTGCCATCACCAAGTGGAATTCATACCAGGGGTTCAAGGATGGCTGAACATTAGAAAAGTAATTAATGTAAATAACCACATAAGCAAGACAAGAATAAGAACCACATGAGCATATCAACAGAGAAAATGTAAATGACATTATCCAACAGCTATTTCTAATTTTAAAAAAACCCAAGAAAAAAACAGAAAAGGAAATTCCTCTGCAGAATAAAGGCCCTATATAAAAAATTCAACTGCCAATATCATGGTCATTGGGGGATAAACTGAAAACATTTTCTCTGAGAACAGGAACCAGACAATGATTCTGCATATCATTACTCTTACTCAACAATGTGCTGGAAGTCTTAGCCAGAGCCATTAGACAAAAAAGGGAAATCAAGGACATATAATTGGGAAAAGAAAAAGCTAAATTCTCACTATTATCAGATGATATAATTTGATAAATACAAAACCAGAAAAGATTGTTAGAAACAATTGAGGAATTTGGTAAAGTAGAGGGGTATAAAATTATCCAGCAGAAATAAATCAGATTCCTGTATACTAGCAAAGAGAACTCAAAAATGACATCCAGAAAATAATACCATTTACAATAGCCACATGTGTTAAGTTGGGTTATTTAGACAAAGAAGACCAACGACACTCTTATATGTACAAGAAAGAATTTTTATATCAATTAACTTCATATCAAGAAGGCTCCCAGCCCAGTCCAACTCAAGTCTGTAAGTCTGATGCTGGATTAGTATTTTCAATTGCCGTGTAGGCATGTGAAACTTGAACATTGAATAAGGAAGAGGGAAGAAGAATCCATGCTTTAGAATTGTGGTACTTTTGAAGAATGTACCATGAACTGCTAAATGGACAAACAAATCTGTTTTGGAAGAAGTTCAGCCAGAGTGTTTCTTAGTGGCAAGGATGGTGAGACTTGATCTTACATACTTTGGACATGTTGTCAGGAGAGACCAGTCCCTGGAGAACAACATCATGGCTGATAAAGTAGAGGGCAGTGAATAAGAGGAACTCCCTCAAATAGATGGATTGACAAAGTGTCTGCAACAATGAACTCAAGAGTACCCACAGTTGGGAGGATGGCAGAGGACTGAGCAGTGTTTCTCTTTGTCGTGCATGGAATTGCTATGAATCAGAGCTGACTTGATGGCACCTAACAAGATCAATAGGATTACTATATGAGAGGGTACCCCAAAAAGTCTGGAATTTTTTCAAAGCTATATATTTAATTTTTTTAACAAAACAACCTTATTAGCTTCAAAGTACTCTCCATTACAGTTAATATACTTGTCAAATCTGCATTTCCATTCTTGGAAACATTTTAAAAACACATCTGTTTGGATGGCTGACAGCTTCTCCCTCTTTTTTCTCTTCACCTCTTCTAAGTCGTCAAATCATTGTCCTTTCATGTCCCTCTTCATTCGTGGAAACAAAAAGAAATCTCATGGAGCAAGGTCAGGTGAGAGGTGTGTGGGGCAAGAGAAGCAGGCTGTTTTTTGTCAAAAACTGGCACACTGAGATGGCTGCATGAGCAGGTGTATTGTCATGGTGGCAAAACTGGTCCCCCGTCTGCCACAAATCAGGCCTTTTTGGTCACACACTGTTACACAATCTTGTCAGAATCTCTAGATGAAAGACCTGATGAAAAGTCCAACCTGGTGAAATGGACTATTCCCCTCACATTAAAAACAACAACAACAACAACAAATAAGCATCATCTTGATCTCAGATTTCACTTGTTGAGTTTTTGGAGGGTGAAGTGACAATGGGGTCTTCCACTAGTGTGATTGATGTTTGCTTTCAGCGTCATGTCTCATTACCAGTAACGAACTTGGTTACAAAAAGTCTGGGTCGCTTCAGAACTATTATTTCAAAGCATGGCATGTTTCCACTCAGTGTTATTTTTCTTGTTCAGTCAGAACCTGAGGGCGCACATTTTCCAGCAACCTCATTCCCAAATTTTCCGTTAAAATTTGCTGAACCAAGCTCCAAGATAGTCCCTATAACTTCTCCATCTCTTCAATCATCTGACATGGTCTTTGAGCACAAGTGCACAAATTATGTTGACATTTTTGTCCATTTAGGACAGACATCCAGAAGATTTGTCATCAATGGAAACTTCACCTTTTTTTTTGAAATGAGAAAACCACTCGTGCACCTGAGTTGAATAAACTGTGTTCAACATCACAACTTTTGCAGTATTTTCCCCAAGCAGGACACACAATTTCAGTCACACACTGTTCTCTTAAATCAGCCATCACGAAAAACGAGAGTCAAGCAAAACTGCTTTTATGAAAAAAATCACTGTGACCAAAGAGAACTTTCCCAGGTGATGCCACTTGGTGCATGTGGTAGTCACCTAATCTGCTGTCAATTTGAGTCTTAAGGGTTTAGGGGTGGAGTCTAGTCTGTCAATCTGAAGATAGCCAATGTGACCTCTGTGTGGGTATGGCCTTCTCCTGAGAATTCTGGGAAATCCAGTACTTCCTCCTTGGAGGCAAGAGACACCTCTCTCTGCTACTTCCTAGGGGACATTGCAGAAGGCAAGCTACATGGACATAACCATATCTCAGAAGCCGGAGAAGCCACAGAGAGACCCCTGCCAGCACTGAGATGCTTACAATGCCACTAGATCTAAAGACTTTCTACCCACTGGCTTATGATCTTCCTGTATTTGGCTTCATTGCATGTGTTTGGTATCGGACATATAGGCTAATATCAGACTTATGGCCCTGGATTGGACTGGGTTGGGATGCTTTCTCAATGTTCAACTCCTCTTGTATATAAAACTCTTTCTTATACACATATGTGTGTCCATGGATTTGTTTTTCTAGTCTACCCAGATTAACACAATGCACTAACTCAGAGCAGGTTACTCCATGCTCACCTAATGGGAAAAATGCATATTATGAAGGCTCTGCCAAGTGGAGACTTTTTTTTCTTCCATTTTGGGGTACCCCTTGTGTTACCTATATGGATGATTTATGACCTTCTCTCTTAAGATGGTAAAGATACAGTTACTATGAATCAGGGGCCTGTGTAAACTATAGACTTATGAATACATTTTGAACATTCACTTAATTATAACCGTTCTTGTGACTTGGTCATATGATCACTGAAAATATGGTGCTATTGTAAAGTGTGGCGAAACATCAGATGGCACTCGCCTATTGCAAAGGATAATGTGTGGGGCCTTAAAGGCTTGTCTTGATCCAATTTTTGTAACTAATGAAAGCCAAGACGAGAGAAGGGAATGGCATTAGAGCTTACCTTCTGTGCATCCAGTTTGCATAAGGCTGCGAAGGACAGGGAAAGTCCCAATACATTGTCAGGTTACCAACCTGGATTAAGCCTTGAGGGAATTCCCTCTGGCTATTGGCCATGAATGGGAATGGCCTTCCTATCAGACAGATTGCATTGGAATTGGATCAATGTAGATGTATTGCTGTTGTTGGTATCATCAAGTCTGTTCCATTTCATAGCAACGCTATGTAGAGCAGAACGAAACACTGCCTGGCCATGGGCCATCCTCACAATTGTTCATATGTATGAGCCCATTGTCATGGGCACCGTGTCAGTCCATCTGGTCAAGGATCTTTTTCTCTTTTACTGCTCCTCTAATTTACGAGTCTTGATGTCCTTTTTGAGACTGGTCTCTCTTGATAACACGTCCAAATGACATAAGACAAACCCCTTTTTCTGTCCCTCCACTGCTTCCCGCTGATAACATGTCCACAGCATGGGAGATGAAGTTCTGTCATCCTTGCTTATAAGGAGCAATTTGACTTACTTCTTCCAAGACTTATTTATGTGTTCTTTTGACAGTCCATTGTACTTTCAATATTCCTTGCCAGCCCCATAATTCAAATGCATAACTTTTTCTTTGATCATCCATATTCCATGTACAAGCTTCACATGAGCATGAGGCAATTGAAAATTCCAGGGTTTGAATCAGGCACACCTTAGTCCTCAAAGTAGCATCCTTGCTTTTCAGCTCTTTAAAGAGGATCTGTGCTGCATATTTACCCAATGCATTGTATCCTTTGATCTGTTCACCGATGCTTCTAAGAACATGATTGCGAATCCAAGCAAGGGAGAATCCTAGATAACTTCAATCTTTTGTCTATTTATCATGATGGTGTTACCTATTGGCTTTTCTTCACATTGAGTTGTAACTCATACTTAAGCCAGCAATTCTTGATCTTCACCAGCAAGTGCTTCAAGTCCTGCTCATTTGCAGCAAGGAAGGTGCTGTCCTCTGGCTATCGCACATTTTAATAAGCCTTTCTCCAGTCTTCTTCATAGAGCCCAGCTTCTCTGATTATTTCTCAGCAGCCAGATTGAAATACAGGCAAAGTTGGGTTAAAAGTTAACACCCTATGCTTTGTTTCCTGTTGGACCAATTTTAAATTTGTTCTAGGTTTTAATATTTTCTGCTTTCCTTTCAATTGAGATTTTTCTCTGATTTATTTCATTGTTGGGCTTTTTGTGTTTGCTTTTAGTTTGGGTTTTTTTTCTGCGTGTGAAATCTAGGATAAGTAAATCTATAGAGACAGTTTCTTAGGGTTAATGGGGAAGTTTGAGGGAAATGGGGAGCTACTAAAGAGAACAAGAAAGTAGAACTATTCCAAAGTTGATTGTGGTTATGACTGCACAACTCTTTAATATGATTCAACAATTGGAGTTGAAAAATCAATCAATCAATAAAATCACAACGGTTGTTACGCATGGCCAAGGGGAGTCCAGAAGTGTATGTGGTAGGTGAACTTGTCTACCACGTTGAGCATGTGGAACAACAGATCGCATTGGCATACACATCTTGTCTCTTGCTGGCCCTGCCCTCTGTTTTGGTGTTCTCCATGGCAATTTGATCGGCTTCCATGTTTCCAGAGTAGATCTGCTCCCTAAGGTCTTCAAGGCTGAGGCCGTTTGGAAGCAGGGCACCAGACTCTTCCAAGGCACCTCTTGGTAGACTTGAATTCCCCAGCAGTCTGATGCTTTACCGCTTACAGACTCCTCATTCCTTTTCAACTTCTCAGAGATGTAAGAGTGTGGAAATGCTCTGTCTTTACTTATGTGGCCACTCTGTAGAAAAGACAATTGATTTTGACTATAGTGTCTTTAGTCTAACTGACAAACAGTTCATAAAAATGTCACTTTAATAAAATAGAAATTATTTTGATTAGTATAAATTCCAGTTAGAGACTTCAGTTTATCTTATAAATAGACTTTAAGCCTCATTGCCAATTTGTGAACTTTCAGAGACCTACTAGTAATTGTTTGACTTTCTGTCATAGAGAATGCAGCCAAGTGACAAATAGAATCATCATTTTAATATGCTGAGGCTTGCATCATTGAATGTGCTATGAGGCTGGGATAAGGTATTTAAAGTACTTTAAAATGGACAACAAACAAACACAACTTCTAGTTAAGATGGCATGTGCTTCAGAAACTACACATTTCCTCATGATTTCATCAGGGAGTAATTAACTGAAAAGATGAGAATGGTACCGAAGATTAATGATAACATCAATAAGCTGTTTGAACTCAATAGGCTAAAAAAGGAATACATCGAACATAGCAATTAAGCACATTTGGTTTAAATAAAGCACCTTTAGTTGCCAGGAATATTACCCACTGTGTTTGTGTTTTCACTGGGAAATGTTTCTTGGGATTGGGGTAATGAAAACATTTAAAAAACAATGGGAACAATAAACTAGTTAAAAAGAGTTCAGAAAGAAAGCAAGAAAAGATCCTCTGGCCATTAGTATTTAAATTCTCAGTAAAATTCCAAGGCAGATATTAAAGGGAAATGTATACATGCATCAAGAGAGAAATGAAAGCTTGTATGATAAACAGCATGAGCATATAAAGAACAGATCATGCCAGAGATATTCAATTGCATTCCTTTGATCAAATTACCAAGTGGATGAAGGGAATTTAGTAGATGCAATATATCTGGGCTTTACTAAATCATTTGCTTTATGCTTTATGAAAACCTACTTAAAATTTTAATTAAAATTAGCTTAACTATTTACACTGTCCCATAGACTGAAGTAAACTCACAAATAGATAAAGAGAAATGAGACTTTGCAGCCGTATCTGCACTGAGGAAAAGGGCTGTGGAAAGTCCCCCGATGGCACGAGATGTAGAAGGAACAATTGTATGCTAAGGACAATGAGAACTGTTAAAAGCATAGAGGGGTGAGATGCTAATGTCGTGTTAGAAATTTCAAGGTTTTTCAAATATTATAATTCAATATTCATTTTAAGGAGCTTAGGAAAAATGAATTCTTTCGCAACCTGATATATGAAGCAGATATCAATAGTTTATAGATGTGCTAGCAGGAGGATATCTAGTTTATCACTGGCAGATGGTTTTCTTTCTAGAGAACCTTGAGTGATTGAAATCTGCCCTATTAAAATTATTATGTCAATAAAGCAAAGGGCCTTACGTCCTAAAGAGTGTAAAATTTGTAACAATAAACTTGTATTTCCTGTATACATCTTGATAAGTATTATCTGAGATCCTTTCTAGTTTTGGGTCACTATTAATTTTCCAGGGCTGTTCTATCAACACACTAACAGGAAGGTGGCTTATCACAACAGGAGTTATTGACTAAAGTACAAATCAACATGTCAGACAGGCCAGGCTCCCTCCAAACCCTCTGGGGGCAGACAGAGCCTGTCTTGTGTCTCTCAACTGTTAGCCTGAGGCATTCTTGGGCTAGTAGATGTATCATTACATGACTGTTCTTCCCTTGTCTGTTTTTCTGTATCTCTTCTCTTCTTTTATAAGGACTTCGCGCAGATTTTATTAGTACCTACTCCAGTATGACCAAATGTTAACAGACGTTAACAGATGACAACATCTTCAAAGACCCTATTACCAAATAAGTTCACAATTACAGGTACCAGCAGTTGGTACTTCATATCTTTTTCAAAGACAAGTCAATCTGTAACACCAATTAATAATCATCTTTGTTTACTCATAGACTTTAAGTATATAATTAGCATAGTGATTTCATGTTATTATCATCCATATTATCCCTATTATAATAAACAAAGTAGTTATTGTAGTAATTGTTTCATTCTTTTTCTTATATTTCCCCTCCTGACATTCATGTACCTGATACCAATATATTGCATAATATGTAGTCTGAATACTATACTTTCTAATTAATCAATCACATCATAACCAATCCAGAATGTGAAAATTTACACTTTCAAGCAAATACTGTTTATAGACACACATCAAAACTGAATCTCATTCTGGGTAACTAGGTAATTATAATATTATTGTAATTTGCAGTTACTGTCACTAGATAGTGGAACTAGCTAATATACTGATTTTTAATAAAGTCTAGAGCTCCCCACTCGGAAAACCAAGCATTCCCCAGGGTGGCTGATTGCAAAAGCTCTCAGGGCACCTTAGCAGAAAAACCCATCAGCTTTGACAGGGTTGGGAGATACATTTTCCCTCCACTCTACTTGTGGTAAAAATTTCCCCGTGCAACATATGCTTATAAAAGTTGGCTGTGTCTTATAAGCTGCCAAAGCTTATAAATGAGAAAATACGGTGATGTGTTCAACAGATATGTAGTCTTCCCCCAACTGTAGCACAAGCTCTTTTTAAGTCAAACGTTGTTACTATGAATCATAATTCTGTTTTCATCACTCGATAGAAATGTAATTGAAAAATAACACACTGGGATTATTTTAGGACCAGAAATTAGCATAAACTGTGAAAAGAAAATGGGTAACAGAAATGATATTGTCATTTTTTGACTTTGGACATTCATCAACACTTAAAGTCAGAGCTGTGTTATACCCATAGAATTAATTCACATACGAGGCAGAATTTTAACTGATTAAGTTTTGCTATTTTTTGAGAAAAAATAAACAAACATAAGACATGTTTATTTGACAATGAAGAAAGAACATGAAAACAAAAAAGAGAAATATTTTAAAATCCTACAGAACACTTATATTTCACTACATTGATCCCCCACTGCTCTGTCAGGCCCTGGCTCATGTATGGCTGTGGGGCTTGACGAAGTCACCAGGATTTTAAATCCCAGAAAGGTGACTGACGGTAGACAGGCTGTAGTGGAGCTTCCAGCCTAAGAGAAGCTAAGAAGAAGGAAGAGGCATTTCACTACTGAAAAATTAACCACTAAAAATCTTATGAAGAGCAGGGGACATCATTTTACATACTAGAATCAGAAAAAAAAAACCAAAACAAAAGTATTGCTGCTATGGTTCCAGTTCAGACACGAATGAGTTCCTTCCAAACAAACTGGTTTATACCTGGCTCAGCCATCAGCGACTGACTGCCAACAAGGTAGTTCAGTGATACTCTCGTGTCAGTCCATTGGAACACTTCCAACAAGGTCTACTCAAGTAGTCGCTTCCAAGGACAAGTTAAAGGAAAGGCAGAAAGGTCAGTTCAGAAGATTTTGATCACTTGGGGGCATGGGCAGACTTCAAAGGACAAATCTTTTTTTCATTTTATTGTCTTTTTTAAAATTTAATCATTTGATTGGGGACTCATACAATTCTTATCACAATCCAGACATACATCCATTGTGTCAAGAACATATATACATTTGTTGCCATCATCATTCTCCAAACACTTGCCTTCTACTTGAGCCCTTAATGTCTGCTGCTCATTTTCCCCCTTCCTCCCCACTACCCCTTAACTCACGAACCCTTCATAATTCATAAATTATTATTATTTTGTCATCTATTACACTGTCTGATGTTTTGCCCTACCTTCTTCTCTGCTGTCCCTCTCCCAGGGAGGAGGCTATACGTAGATTCTTGTAATCAGCTCCCCCTTTCTACCACATAGCGTCTGGGGTCTTAAAGGCTTGAAGATAAACAAGCGGCCATCTAGCTGAGAAGCATCAAAGCCCACAGGGAAGAAGCACACTAGCCTGTGTGACCATGAGGTGTACAAGGGACCAGTTATTAGACATCAAAGAACTAAAAATCACATCAGTGGGTGCCCACCTTCCTGATACAATCACTGAAGACAAACGTGTGCATAAGAAAATGTGGTGAAGAAAGCTGATGGTGCCAGGCTATCAAAAGATGTAATGCCTGGGGTCTTAAAGGCTCAAAGATAAACAAGTGCCCATCTAGAAGCAACAAAGCCCACATGGAAGAAACACACCAGCCTGTGTGACCACAAGCTGTCGAAGGGATCGGGTATCAAGCATCAAGGAACAAAAACTCATACCATTGAAAATGTGGGTGAGTGCAGAGTGGAGACTCAAAGCCCATTGGCAGCCAACCAGACACCCCCTTACTGAAGGGTTGTGGGGAAGAGATGACCAGTCAGTGTGTAGGGTAGCAAAGATGAACATACAACTTTCCTCTAGTTCTTAAATGCTTCCTCCCCCCCACTATCATGATCCCAATTGTACCTTACAAATGTGGCTAGACCAGAGGATGTACATAGGTACAGATAGGAGTTGGAAACACAGGGAACCCAGGACAGATGACCCCTTCATGACCAGTGGTGAGAGTGGCGATGCCTGGAGGGTGCAAAGGACTAATCTTGATAGATTTTCTATAAGGGCATAGCACAATCATTCGGTGAGGAAAGGTCCAGTAAAATTGTGTCAAGGAATTTTCCCATCACAACAGTGCACCTGCTCATTCTTTGTGGGAAGCAAATTATCCTACAAGAACTTAATAGGAAACCTTATCCCATCTGCCCTACAGCCCTGATATCACCCCTTCAGTCATTGTGATATTGACAAAATTCAAAGAATATTTAGACAGAATATTGTTGTAGGCTCCCGAGGATGCCCAAAGTTTTGATTTAGTCTAAATCAAAGAGCACATTCTTCAGGAAGGATTACAGAGATGGAAACCACCTTCAGAAGTCTATAGACCTAGCTAGAGAACAATAGCTTCATATTTTGAAATTTTTGTTTAGTAAAGATTTCTGTGATGTTTTTGGCAATATTTTTTAACTTAACTTTTGGTGCCGAAGGTGGGCCCCTCAGGTTAGAAGGTATTCCAGATAAGGCTGGAGAAGCCATCTCCTCAGAGCAGAGGTGAACGCCGTAGTGGACGGCGGCTTTTGAGACCTTCATCTGCGGGTGTGACATGACGCAAGATGAGAAGAGACACTGGCAAACATCCATTGCTATTCAGAAGTTGGAATGTATAAAGTACAAATCTAGGAAAATTGGAAGTCATCAAAAATGAAATGGAAGGCATACAAAGCCACATCCTACACTTTTGTGAGGCGAAATGCACTGATCCTAGCCGCTTTGAATCCAGTCATTGGTTTAGTATTGCTGCAATGTCACAGTGTCAGGCATTCATCATTAGAAACGAACATTTCAACATCGATACCGCAGTACATCAGGTTTATTAACAATCTGCAGATAACACAGCCTTGGTGGCTGAAAGAGAAGATGGGAAGCTCTTGTTAATGAAGACGAGTGACTGCCGCCTTCTGTATGGACTGCAACTCAGTGTGAAGACTGAGATCCTCATCACATCATGATAAATGGAGCAAATATTGACATTTCCCAGGACTGTATCTTGCTTGCACCCATAATCAATGCTCATTACAGCACTAGTCAAGAACTCAAACAAGGCATTCTATTGGACACTCTGCTGCACAGGGTTCTTTGAAATGAGGACCATGGATGCTATATCGAGGACTCACGTGTGCTCGGCCTAAATCAGGGTCTTCGCTAAAGAGTGATGTATTTGAATTATGGTGCTGGGGATGAATAGTGCAAGTACCACGGCCTAACGGAAGAACAAACAAACCTGTCTTGGACAGAAGTACAACCAGAATGCTCCTTAGAAGCAAAGATGGCAAGACATTGTCTCACATACTTTGGATATGTTCTCAGGAGAGACCAGTTCCTGAAAAAGCACACTGTGCTTGGTCAAGTAGACAGGCAGCAAAAAAAGAGTAACTTTCCAGAAGACAGCTTGCCACAATGGCTGCGACAGAGGACTCCAACGTAACATTTGTGGAAGTGTTGCAGGACAAGACAGTGTTTCACTCTGGGGCTGCTAACCCCAAGGTCAGCAGAGTGAAACCACCAGCACTCCTGAGGGGAAAGATGGCGCCTGAACTTCCTGGGGGCAGTTCTTGTTCTCTGGAGTTTCTGGGAGTCGGCATGGATTCAGGGGCTGTGAGATTTCCTTCTCTGAGTTGGAGCTGACTTCACAGCACTGGTGGCAACAGTAATTGAAGTACAAGATGAGCAGAGGTAGGATAATGACCAGACGTCTTCAAGGAAGACCAACTAATATGACTATTATTCAAATGTACACTTTGGCCACTAATGCCAAAGATGAGGGACTTAAAGAGTTTGACCGTGTTCTGCATTCTCAATTTGATGAGATGTGCTATCAAGATGTATTGTCAATTACTAGTGGTTAGAAATTTGGATAAAAAGATGATTTTGAGTTTGGAAAAGATGGCTGTGGTGATGGAAACAATGTTGGAGATCATATGATAGAATTTTGTAATACCAGTGATACATTTTGAGTCAAATGGGGTCAAACCTGTCCTCCTGCATCAGCGTCTATAATACTCTATGCACGGACATTGCCAGTGGATAAGACAGCCCAGAGGGATACTGCGTGGTTTAAAACCGGAACAGATGTGGTTGGGGTTTTGTTATTTCCGTATACTTTTTCAAACTCTATGCTCAACATACAATTTTTGAAAATTGAACTATATGGATGAGAACCTGAAATCAAAATCGCCAGTTCCAACTCTTTGCTACATAAATCCGAACAAAACACTGCCTGGTCTTGCACCATGCTCATAATTGTTCTTACACTTGAACCTGCTGTTGCAGCCACTGTGTTGATCCATCTTGAGCAAGGCCTTCTTTTTCACTGGCCCTCTACTTTAGGAGACGGGCTGTTCTCTGGGAACTGGTCTCTCCTGACAACTTGTCTAACGTACTTGAGACAAAGTTTAATCATCCTTGCCTCTAAGGAGAGTTCTGGCTCTACTTCTTCCATGATAAATCTCTTTGTTCTTTTGCCACTTTCAATCTTTGCCAGCATCATAATTCATATCCAATGTTTATTCTTTGGTCTTCCTTATTGAACACCAAACTTTCACTATTATATGAGATGACTGAAAATATGACGAGTCAGGCGCACCTTAGTCCACAAAGTAACACCCTTGCTTTGCAACACTTTAAAGAGGTTTTGTGCAGCAGATTGACCTAATGCACGTGTCCTTTGATTTCTTAATTGCTGTTTCCATGAGCATTGTTTGCAGATTCAAGCAAGATAAAATTCTAGACAACCTTTTCTTTATTTATCATGATGCTACCTATTGGTCCCATCATGAGGAGTTTGGTCTTCTTCACATTGAATTGTAATCCCTACTGAAGGCTGACTTGATCTTCATCAGCAAGTGCTCCTCACTTTCAGCAAGCAAAGTGGTGTCATCTGTACATCACAGATTGTTAATAAGCCACCGCCTTCTTCCTGTAATCCAGCTCCTCTGATGATTTGCTTAGCATACAAATTGAGTAAATATGGCTGGTGGACACAACCCCAATGCACATCTATCCTCACTTTTAGTTATGCGGTATTCTCTTGATCTGTTTGTAAAAGAGCTCCTTGATCCAGGTACAAGTTCCACAGGCGCATGACAAAGTGCTCTGGAATTCCTATTCTTTTTAAGTCTATCCTTAGTTTGTTGAGATCTAAATAGTTGAACGCCTTTCCATAGTCAATAAAACGCAAGTAAACATCTTTTTGGAAATCTCTCATTTCATCCAAGATTCATCTGATATCAGCAATGATATTACTCGTTACATGCTCTCTTCCAAGTTGGACCTGAAGCTCCCTGTTGATATTCTGCTGCAACTGTTGTTGGACGATATTCAGCAAAATTTTACTTGTATGTTATATCAATGATCTGGTTCTATAATATGAGCATGTCGCCTTTCTTTGGAATGGGTACAAATATGGATCTCTTCCAGTCAGTTGACCAAGTAGCTGTTTACTAAATTTCCTGGCATAGACCAGTGAGTGCTTCTATGCTTCGTGAGCTTGTTGAAACATTTTAATTGCTATTCTATTGACTATCCTGGAGCCTTGTTTTTGGTTAAGGCTCTCAGTGTAGCTTGAACTTCTTTCTCTAGTAACTTTGATTCTTGTTTATATGCTACCTCTTGAAATGGTTGCGTGTCAACTAGTTCTTTTTGGTACAGCGACTGTATCACTCAATATTTTGGCCATAGAATCTTTTAGAATTTCATCTTGAGGCTTGATTTTTTTTCTTGAGTTCTTTCCATTTAAGATATGCTGAATGTGTTATTCATTTTGTATATTTCATTATAATATTTTACTTTGTCTTCTCAATCTGCCATTTGAAATGTTCTGTTTAACTCTTTGACTTTCTAAGCCCCGCCCCCATTTGCTTTAGCTACTCTAGGATTAAGAGCAAATTTCAGAGTCTCTTCTGACATTCACTTTGATCTTTTCTTCTTTCCTATGCTTTTAATGATCTTTTGCTTTCTTCATGAATGATGTTGTTTTCTTTTATTTTTTTGAAGTTGACAAAGATGTTTTTACTTGACTCCACAATCAACACCCATGGAAGCAGTAGTCAAGAAGTCAACTACAATATTGCTTTGCGCAAATCTGCTGCAGAAGTCCTCTTTACATGTTAAACGAGATAAGTAAATCACCTTGAGGACTAAAGTGCTCCTGACTCACAAAGTCATTATATTTTCATTGATTTATACCCAGCTGAAAATCAGGCAATGAAGAAAACTCAGAGCAGAATTCCTGGCTTTGAATTATAGTGTTGGTGAAGCATATTGAGCGTAATATGCAGTCCTATAAGAACCCTCGGATCTCTTTTGGAGGAAGTCCAGTCAGAATACTCCTTGGATGTGCGAGTGACAAGGCTTCACCTCCCATACTTTGGTTATATCATCAGGGGTGAGCAGTCTTTGGAAACGAACACCATGCTTGGTAAAGAATAGTGCAATGAAAGAGCACAAACCCTCCAGGAGATAGATAGGCACGATGATGAATGATGTTCTTGATGTTGTCTCAGCAACTCAGGTCTCATCGTTCATGTTGTGTTCAATGTATCAAATCTGTCCTTGCGATATTCTCAGGTGGGATCTACTCAAGTCCTATTTTGGCTCTGGTGGACTTGTTTAATTTCTGCTTCACAGTCAAATTACATATAAACAAATGATGTCCTGTTTTACAGTCATTCCCTGGTCTGGCTTACCTGCTAATATTGAGCTTCCTCCTTGTTTCTTCTTACAGATGGAATCAATTTTGTTTCCTACATATTCCATATGGAGAAGTCTATGTGGACAGTCACTTTTTATATTGAACAATGGTATTTGCTTTGAAAAAAATATATTTGCATTGGTCTTGCAAAAGTCTCTAATGCAATCTCTAGCATCATTTCTATACTGTTCCTTCTTCTCGGCTTCTAACTTTTGTGATCCAATTTCCAATAATAATCAATGCATCTTGATTGCATAATTAACCAAGTTCAGAATGAAGAGTTGGTAGAAATCTTTAATTTCTGCATCAGTAGCATTAGTGATTGGTGTATAAATTTGAATAATAATTATCATAAATATTTGTGTATAAGTGGAGTTTTTCGGCACATTTTAATGCCATTTTTGTGGTAAAATTAGGTGCCTCGGCTGATATTCGGGTCAGCTTATACTGAAGTATATATAGTATATTGACTTATTAACTTGCATTTGGATAGATATTATGCTATCACAAACAGCAGTGAAATGTCCTTTTTGACAATAAATCAGACACCATTCCTCTTGAATCTATCATTCCCAGCATCATAATTCATAAGATTTTTTCATTCAAAATGGCTAATACCAGTCCATTTCAGCTCACTAAAGCCTAGACCATCAATCTTTATGTGTTTCCTTTCATTTTTCACAACTTCTGAATTTCCTAGCGTCGTAGTCTATGCATTCCAAGTTCTGATGATGACCAATGGCATTTGCGGTGCTTCCTTCTCATTTTGGGTCAGAGCCCATCAGCAAGTCCAAGTCCCAAAGGCTTTGCTCCTGTAAGCCTTTTCTCCATCCGTGTCATGATGACCCACCCTGCTTTGAGAAGCCAGGGCCTCATGACCCTGCATTGGCACCACACCGAGGCTGCATCACTGGGATGACTCATAGAAGTGATTGTGAATGCAGCCTGACCCTGGCAGTGTTTCCGTCTTCTGTCCATAATGTTTCCATGCGCTGGAACCAATGTGATGTCCCCTAGCACTAATCTGAGTCTTTGATATTCCAGAGAGTTGTGACTCTTTTCAGCATTTATTCACTTCCTTCTTTTCCTTCTTATGTAAATGACGCGGCTATTTCAGCCTACTGGCCTAGAAGAAGTTGTGGAGGTGGTGCACACCATGGGATGGGTACCATCTTTTCCTTACCCAAAAACACCTCTCCCTATTCCTTTTGAGGACCTTCCAGCTGATGACAGTCTGCTGCTGCTGTACAACACTTCGGAAAGCCCCCAACGGGAGTTAGACGTGGCCCGGGAGATCTCTTCTCCCCTTCACTCTTTTGGTCTCATCAAACCAGACCCATGCTTTTCTGTTCGCTTTGTTTTTATGTCTAGACAATGCAAACAGTACCTCCAGGAACCCAGTTTATTATGATTGGAATGTTGTCACCACTAAGAACGTAAGGCTTTGGGGTTACTTTTGAATATTCTGAATAGAATATTTTTAACTTTTTTATTAAAAATTACTGTGAATTAGGTGAAGGTTTACAGAGATGGTCATAGTTTTACATACAATGAGTCATACACCTTATGATTAAAATAATCCACTCCAATCCCCTCAGTATTTCATCATGTATCCCATATCCCCTGTTCAGACTCAGAGCTGAAGCTTTCGTGGGGATCCCACCTGATCTTTCCAAGAGGTTAACCTGTTTGTTTGTTTTTGAGTTGTGATACCATTTTATTTAGAAACATACCGACACCATTAAATCCATACAAAATGATTCTGGTATTTCATTTTTTTCTTTAAAATTGCATGAGTTACACAGCTCTGGATAATGGAAATATTAACACTCTGAATGTAAATTAAATACAAAACAACTGGACTCCTTTCGCACCCCCACTGCTCATCTTCTGTGGCATTTTTCGTTGCCTTTTGTAGATCTTTTTCTTCCTGGTTTTCAATCCCACCCGGGGCTCTGATTTCACCCACTCAATTTTGATGGACTTTTCCTCGGCTGGGGGTTGAGCACATCTGCAGGGGACCATGGGCAGCTCAGTCGTGGGCTCTTTCTTTCTCCGTTTCTGCACCTCCTCCCTTGCTGTCGTGCTTTGTATTTTGCAGCTGTGATGGATTTCTTGATACGGCTGCGTGTTTGGTGACTGAATAGGGTTTTCCTATGAAGTTGGTGCTCTGAGCCTTCCCTGGAAAATCTGGATAAAGTTTAAGACAAAACGTTCCCTATCTCTACCAGAGCAGCATCTTCCTCTATAATCTGGAAATTCTGCACCCATAACCGATTATCCACAATGCTGAAAGCAAACACATGATTCATAAAGGGCTGACAAGGAGGTCAGCTGGGGCGACAGTGGGGCATCCAGAAGATCTGAATTTAGCAGTCTTTTAACAAAGTATCCTGTGGGATTCATCCAATACAGGGTCAAGACACAAAAGGGGCCGAGAAACCTGCAAACAGCTTCCAGTCAACTTGAGTTCAGCTAGGGTATGATTATTCTGAACAAGGAATTTAGCAGATGGTCCGTGAGGTGAATTTGAAAGCCACATATAAAGATGCTGCTTTTTCTTGGCCTCAAAATAGATGCACTTATTAGTTTTTCATTTAGTAGGCCTCATTAATCACGAATAACTTATCTTTATGATCTATTTTAGTATCTGCTTTTGAACGAGGCATCACCATTCTTAAATCTTGCATTAAGCATCTTGTTCTGAAATTTACTCCTCTGGAAGAATAGATGAGAACTTGATCCTTATTCTTCCACTTGCCCTTGCTGACAGGGCCTGGGATATGGTCTATGTATTCCTCTTGTGCCTCCTTTGCAGTGTCATGCTGCTTAGCCGGTGATGGGACATCTTTTTGGTTCCATTTTCATGTCTTGGCTTGGATGACCAGGTTTCCATGCCATCTAATATGATCTTTTTAATGCTTTTGAATTATGTTCCACATTTTCCACTCGTCATGTTCATGACATCCTACTGTGATGCTGCTCAGAGCAGTTGATAGTGGTCAACAAACATGCACCATCTACGTGTTTTGGTCTTAGAATGTTTACATGATCCATTAGTCCATCAGATGAATTATTTCTGTGTTTTTATTTTTATCACTCTTTTTTTGTTTTGAATTTGGTTCAATGTAAACACATTGTTCACAATTAAGATGCTGGAATCGTTCTGAATTAGGAGGCACCACTTCTATTAAAGAGTTCAAGGGCGGTGGACAATTGGAGTACAACTAGAGAGTCAAAGTGAGGGCAGATGGTTATGATCTTGTTTTAATCCCTAACCTAACCCTAACCCTAACCCTCACCCTCATCCTAGCCCTAACACAACTCTAATTGGCTATGATCTTATAACCAGAGGTTGGAATTGGATTTGTGTGTTGTAACAAAGATTGGTTTTGTGTATGTGTATGTATGTATGTAATAATTTTCAGTTATACCGAGCTAGACTCTAAGACAGAATTTTGAATATTATAATATTCCGTTATAATAAAGAGAACCACCATTATTTTCTAATGAAATAAAAATAATTTCTGAGTTGCTCATCTGCTACCTGAGAGAAATTCTGGGAAGGAGGTATTAAGAACCATAGTCCTATCATCTTCCTTACCAGAACACTAACTTCCAAGGGGAAGGCCTAGCTCAAGTTCAAGGTGGAACACCTATATCAAAGTCTTTTTTTTCTTATTTCTAAGACATACTTTATCAGCATATATCTAGGTTCCCCCCTTATTTTCTTGATTCTATTACCAAAATAATACCTTCAGTCAATCTTCTTTCCCGCTGTCTCATATAAATCTGTTTTCTTCCACAGAGTCTCTTTTAATAACACCTATCATTCTATAATTTATACATTTTGCTTGTGTACTTTGCTTATTATCTGTCTCCCTCATGAAACTGCAAGCTTGATTAAAGCAGGGAGTTTCATCTGTTGTGTTTACTACCGTTTCTCCATGGTTTTGAACAATGATGGCACACGGTAGATGCCTACTAAATATTTGTTGAAAACATCCCTTAATGAACCATGATGTCTGATGTTCAACTTAAAGCTGCTTTCTGTTCTTTTGAAACCTTCAATAACTTTTTTTTGCACACACAGCTTGAGGAATGAAGGCAGAAACGCAGGATAAAACTACAGGGTGAGCGTTATCTAGAAGGAATGTAGGCAACCTCAATCTAGTTCTTAGGAGGTAAGGCAACTGGGGTTTGGAATTTCCTGAGCACCTGGCTTGGGATTCAAATAATTTTATTTGAGTATTAATTTTAATTATTGAGTATTAATTTTAATAAAATTCAAATAATTTTATTTGAGTATTAAAAATATATTTGAGTATTAAAATATATTCCAATTGGGTAGGGCAGTGGAGTGCGTATGTAGCACAATGATATTGCAAGAAAGTCTTGGGTAAAGAGAAAAAAATATTTTTAAAATATTCAATAAAAAGCAAAACTGTTAATAAGTTAAGTGAAATTCACAGGAAAAAAGGAAGCAAAATGAGTTTCGTTTAAGGGAAGAGACATATTATATCACTACTTGTGTCATTCTCAATATTACTGTGTGATAGTTTCTCAAAACTGGGGTGATTGGCATGATTGAAATAACTCACCTGAGTCTGAATCGAGGCTTCATTGATTACTATTTAGCTACCTATTTACTTTTTGACTACTATCTACTTTGTTTTCTATTTTGCCTTCAGAAGTGTACTGCCTGCTGTTTGGAGCCTTCTGACATTCCTGGAACATTTAGAACCTGAATAGCCAACAATGGAGGAGTCAAGGATGCTATTTGCAACAAAATGTGTGTTTGCCAGAGTGGTCTTGCAGGAGTATTTGAGCAGCATGCCTCAGCACGGTTATCCAGGGAGATGTTTCAGAGGATCACTTTCTAGGTTGGAGGGTGGATTAGCTAACCTTGCACTGTTCAATTTGCTGTTTTCCTATACATAATCCCTAATCCTGCCATCGCGCTCACCTTCTTCTTACCCCACTTTTCTATATAACTGTTCATCTCTCTCTCAGAATGTCAGAACATTGAGTTTCTTTTCCTGGGCTCTCTATTTCCCTTTTGACCTCTTAGTTTTACTCTGAATAGAGGATTGGAATTTTATTCTATGGCTCTTCCTTGATGATGTTCTGTGTGCACTTCACTGATATATGAGAAACACAAAACTTCAGCATAAAATTTCCTAGTTTGTGAGTCAACAGTGAAGGATAGGTACATAATGCAGCAACTTTTAGATACATAAAAACACTATTATTATTTCATACTGCTTGGTAACGTTATTCTCTTGTATACATTTTCAAAATTTAACTTTTGAGATGTGTTTTCTTCCCCAGTCAATGCAATACCTTTTCTGTTTTGTCACCTAATTTTTCAATCACTGACTTCCAGCTGATAATAGAAGAGAATGAATAATACTCCAGGTGTGTGCTAGATTCTGTGTTTGTATTGCAATAGTAGAAACTACTTGTACATAACGATAGTAGACCATTTCTCTAAACTGAGGGTTATTTAAGTTATTTGTATTTGTGATGTGACACATCTGCAGTATACCTCTGTAACAAGGAAATACTGAATTTATTGTAAAATTTCTTGATGAGGTATAGTATAATTCAATTTTGGTGTAAGTGCATACAATAGTTTATTCCTGTAAGTGATACAGAGAAAATATCTAAATATTGAGTAAATCCTTGTAATTTTTATGTTCACCGCTTTGTCAAAAAGATGTTATCTTCCCAGCAGCATCATGTTATCAAAGATGCAAACTTTAAATCAACAGTTGTTACACCTCCAGCAAGTCATGAATGTTTTCTGATTTATAGCAATCATTCTTTTTATATCTTTTCTCAGTCAAGCTGGGGCATTACAGTTATTTTCATGTAAAAGATCAAAACACTGTGGCTTACTGGTTCAAATAATCCACACCCAGTACTTTTAAAATTAATTGGCTATTGAAATAAATGTGACTTGAGGGCTCTTTTGATTAATAACATAAATATTGTTAACAAATACAAGGTAGAGACATTTACATAAGAATAAAATAGAAGATAACATAGACATAATGAAAAGAATCCTTTTTATGATTTATATTATAATGATATGCCAATAAAATATGACCATAAAAGCTGAAGAAATTTGTGGTATTTCAGGAGAGAAATATTACAGTTTTGTTTTTTGTTGGTTTTACATTCTCTTTTTTAAAAATCCACTTTGCCTAAATCAAACAAAGAAGGTTACCTTTTGGTGAATTTGCATAAATAATACTTTGAAGTTACAAACTACAGTACGCTAAAACTGACCTTATAGATCATAAAATTGTTTGCCCAAATTAATAATAATTAATCTGTTTCGATTTATAGTAAATTACAAGTGTAAATTACATACTGTATGAAAATATTTTCTATACAGCAGCTAACAGTTCTGGAAAGAACTTTTTGGAGCTAAATACTATTGCGTACTGATGATTCTGACTTACAGAGTCATGTGAGAGTAAAACTGTGCCACCCTCCTGGGCTGTAACCTTTATGGGAACAGAACAGCTGGTCTTTTCTTCTACGGAGCCTCTGGTGGGCTGAACCACCGAGCTTTCAGTTAGCAGCAGAGATCAGACTACTTTACCATGATAGCATCGGGGTTCCTAAGCACTATTATTGGTTCTATGTCATTGATGAGAAAAGTGAAATCCAGTGTCTGGGCCAGGGTCCAAGTCCTAGGTTGTTAAAACCTAGGTTTTTAAATCCAGAATTAAAAAACAGGATTTTGACTCATCTGAAGGAATAATTGAACAAACATAACCCTTAAACATTTTATTATACTGGCTTTGACTACAGTGTCTTAGAAAAAACTGGGAGAGTCTGATTGAAATGAAAAGAAAAGAGCTTTTATTGAGAGAGGCGTCAATTTACAGAGGATTCTTAACTGAGACAAGGGGGAGACAATTCACAGTGTTTATATATGGAGTTTTAATAAAAATTCAACAATTGGTAGATATTTAAGTAATAGTTACAAAATTGGGTGATAGTGTATCTGATTGGAAGATTATACACAGTTTCTAAAGTGTTTTTTTTTTTGTTGTTGCTGTTTTTTTCTTTTTACAAAGTGATCATTGCATTGGGTACATTTGGCCTTCAATCATGAGAACTTCCCCTGCCTGCATGGCTGCAGGGTGGACATACATAATTCTAAAGTTTCTTTTGGGTAAGCATCTTTTCTGAGAAGTGTTTTGGACATTGCTTCCTAAGCGGCAAACAAAACTTTTCAGTAAGTAATGGAGAATTAAGATCTGAAGTTGCTTACTGAGTGATTTTCTCAAGATAGAATAGAAATTACAGGAATGAAACACTTCCTTCCTGGTGCAGAGGTTATATTTGATTTGAAACAGAATTGTTAGCCTTGACCTTACCAGAGTCACCCTCCTACATTAAGAACCCTAAATTAATTAGAGTTGCTCTCCTCCAGCAGGGAAGCACGTTTGCCAAACCCACACCAAGAACCGACCGGCCGAAGAAGCCAATGTAGAAATGGCCATGTTTTTTACCAGGGAGACCTAAAAATGTGGTTTAATTATACTCAAGAAGAAGAAGCAAAAATTACAGGTAGAGGGATAACAGTTCTAGTTATTTTCCAAACTAATTTTAGCTTGCTTGTGGAGTCCTATGCACATTGCAATTGTGCTTAACATTCTCTCCAAGGCCACTTATTGTCAACAATCAAGAATCACACTTTGGACACATTTCTCGGGCTCGAATAAGACAACTTCATAACGTGGTTACGTTCTTGATAGAAGTGCTTTCTCAACACATTGATTGGTTTATTTTATTTATCAAACACACTAGTAACGTAGTAACTGTGTGCTAGCTACTGTTGTAGGAACTTTGACATATTCGATTTTTGAGATAAATTCTATTATTGTCTCATTTTATGATTAAGATGACTGAAGCATAGCTTAAATAACTTGCTCCCATAAAACGTAACCGGTGAATGGTAGAGATTGGACAGAAAACGGGTTGCATTCACAATCTGTACTCTTAACCACACTACATTAGGATTCTCTGTATCACCCCACTATTGCTACATTGTTGCATTTGGCAAACCACCTCCAAACGTCACGATTCAGCACAAGGATGCTCTCTTCTTGTTTACAGATCTTCCGTTTCAGTCAGGTTTACATGACTTCAGACGGGCGCAGCTGATGGCTCTGCTTTCAGTTCTAATCCAGGCTCCTCACCAGACTCTCAGCTAGGGCCCAGTCTATTCCATATGTGTGTGCAGAGAGGTTCACGCCCACGAGGAGCAGAAACAAGGGCAAGCTCTTCTCAGGTAGATCACCAGAGGACCAAGCTAAACTTAATAAGTACATTAACTCGCCTTTAGAGTGAGGCATGTATTAGCTAACACGACTTTACGCTAGTGAATTAGAGACATTCTCACTCTACATTTGTTTAATACAAGAAGAGCTTGTTGCTCCGCAGCACGCCATATGAGCAGACTTCCTCAAGCGTATTTGTGGATTCAGCTAGGCCTCCATGTATCCTGGCTATTCCTTCCTCTAGCAATCAGACATTGTTCCGTCATAAGGGAAGGTACAGAAAGAATGGGATTTGGCCCTGACGGTAGCATCCTTTAATTCTCTGTATTACATTGGCTAGAACTCAGACACATTGTTCCTAACTCTGAGGGAGAAAGGAAAATGAACTAGAGTTTGTGCTCCAAGAGGGTATTGGGTTTAGTTAGCATCTAGCCAATTTTGAACATGCAAAACGAATCACGTGATTATACAACAATGAGCAGATATCTGTCTACACTTGTTCTTCATGCTATAGCAGCATTAAGTGCATTAGAGAGGTACCTTAAATCCCTTACTAAAATGAAGACAGAATATTAGCATAAAATCAAATCTTTAGGATAATAAATTCAACAAACTACTAGGGGTTTTTTGTTGGTAGTTGGGTGGGCAGGGTGGTCTTATAAAAGTAAGAAGTCACCAGCCACCTCTTTGAATCCCTAGTTCACACTATCATGTAAAAATGAACTTGGAGTATGAAAATCCATAGTTTGCACCAGAGTGAAACAGTTAAAAATGTGTAAATGTGAGTTTTTGAAGTCTCAAAGCAGTTTGTGTCTTCTGAGAAAAATATTTTGAGAAGACATTGTTTTTTCCTAGAGCCATAAGAAACAGACATTGATCTTTGGTTTTTATGAAAGTACACTGCCTTTCTGCAGACTCTCAACTACATCACATCTTCCAAAATTAATCTTCCACCATTTTTTTTGTCAATCGTGACCAGTTAACACTCCATATCATTATTTAACCTCATGGTTTTTCTTTTCCTTTTTTGTATTCAGAAAAATAAAATTATTCATACGAGACAGATGGAAGATTAAGGATTAAATCTATGCTTCTCTACTGCCAAATTGAACCCCATTTTGAGTCAGAGCACCAGCTACACAGTGAACACAAGTATTCAATGAAGGAAGTTATTCACGATATGACTGGCCCATTACTAATGCAATTACTATAGCACTTGTTGCAATGACTACGAGTTCAATTACGTTACAGCAAAATGACTCCGAAACACAAAATGGATATTTCTGGTCTCGTTAGTTGCAGGAGGTTGGAGCACCTAAATCACATCATGTAGCTGTCACTTTTCAATAATTATTTATGTCAGAGGTATTATCGACTGATAAATCCAGTTATTCCTTGCTCCCCTGAAAACACTTAGCATATTGCTTTTTTGTCTCTCATTTTTGACAAGTACTTTTTGTGTCAAAAACAGATTATGTCACAGTATAAATCACTGCTTCAACCTCTGCATGCATTATTTTCTTAATGGAGATAAAATCTGTTATATTCTTTTAAAGTTAAAAAAACCATAAAACACAACAATTTTTAAAAAGAAATGTCTGTTACTTCACATCCTAAACATTTAGCTTGATATATATAATTTGCTTTACCTACTGGTTATGCCACAAATATAATTGAACTTTGGATGAGGTCTTTTTGTGTCTGTGAGAATAACAAGGACAACACTAATAAGAATCCCTGCTTTAATCGATTTTGTTATTTTCATGGGAATGCCCGTATTTTGTTCCTACCAAAAGAAATCTTGCAATGTTAAAAAAACCCAATTTACGTGTTTTTCTTTCTTTTTGGGTGTTTATTAGGTTTAGGTAGCCCTGCAAAGTAGTCTTGTATTTTTCTTTCTATTTTAAGTAACGTGTTGGTTCCTAGGAAGAACTAGTCTCCAGAGTTGAAACAGCTGGGGCTTCAATATCCATATTTTTAAGCTGAAATAGCACCGTAAGAGCATTGCGGCTAGAAAAGAAGGAAATAAATCAGCCTGTGAGATGTTATCATTCACTTTACATCGTGCAAAACAAATACAGCTGCCATATTCTAACATCCACCATAGATAGATTGAAAATGTATATCATTATTTAACATGGTGCAATGAGGGAGAGGGCGAGAGCATCTATGGCTTTGAAAGTACAGTATTTTGGTAATATGTCTTATTAAAGCAAAGTAAATTGGCTACTGGATGGTAAAATTGCAAAGAGGTTATCAAAGTGTTGAATTGTAGAGACTCAAAATTATATGAATTTAGGAGTGGAGAAGATTTCGCTGTTTATTAATCTCTGAAATAGGTTGTAACACCATGTAACATTTTAAAAAATATGAAGAGGTATCACTAGGCTTCTATTGATTTTTCTTCTTAATACCTCTGGGGAAAATGACTGTTTCCTTTGGAGAAATGCTCTCTCCTCGTTCCCTTTCATCTGTATGTTCAGGGTCTTTGCTATTGGGGAGTGCCGCTGGCATTTCTGACGTCAGTGGCTACTGTCAGAAGAGTAGCTCACCCCGTGAACTAAGCCTAGTGATTCACCTTTTCTATGAACAATGCACGTGATTCAAGCCTGGACCATTTCCCCCCTGTTATTTACCTGTAATCTCTAAGAACATCTTGTGTCATGAGCTACTTCTCCTATTTTTTTCCTATTAAAATTTTCATAGTTTTATAGTTTCTATTTACTTCTCCGCTACATTTTGAGTTGTTTTTTTGCACTGTGTATGAGGTTTAGGGCAAGATTCTTCTTTTTTGTTGATGTTACTATTTTCTTCTAATTCAATGGCCCATTATCCTAGTACTGTTTTTATACATTTTCATTTCAATCCATTATTTAACTATTAAATATTTTCCAACATCTGTCAAAATCAATTAGTCATTTTTATAGCATTCTGTTTCTGGGTTCTTTATTGATCTTGATATCTTTCTCTGTGTCTGCAACATGTCATCTTAATTACACTGGCTATGTAGGAAGTCTTACAATTAAGTGAAATAATTCCTCCTGCTTTATTCTCATTTGTCACACTTGCTTTGACTCTTCAGGATCCTTCCCCTTTCCAAACATATATTATAATGAGCTTACTCATATCCAGAAAACAGTCTTCTGGAATTTTGATTGGTATTGTTTTAATTCTATAGGTCAATTTTTGGAGAATTGACATGATTATTGGTTGAAACTTTTGATATTAAAACATTAGATGTCTCTTCATTGATTTATTGAATTAGTATTATATAATTCTGAGAATACAGACTCTATACATGGTTTATTATCGTAATTATTATTTCCTATTTTGTTGTTTTAGATATTTTACATGAACTAATTTTGATATTTTTTATTCCAATTCATTATTACTAGTTCATAAAAATACATTCTTTTAATTGATCATGTGGCCTGTAACTTTGCTAAACACCAGTTCTAACAGGTCCTTTGTAGATTCTTTGAGATATTTTTACATTAAAAATATTTCACCTCTGAAAAGGGTTGGTTTTATGCCTCCTGCTGTGTTTTTATGTTTTTTAAAAAAAATTTCTCCTTCCTTTCTTTGCCATATTTTCTGTCTAGGGCTGATTAAAGTAGAAATTCTTATCCTTTCCCCAACTTTTGGGATGAAGCATTTAGGTTTGCATCATTAAATACAATGTTAGCTACAGATTTTTGTATATAACTCTTATCAGGCTAAGGGAATTGTTATATGTTCCTATTTTATTAAGAATTTTTATCTAGAATGCCTGTTGAATTTTAAAAAATGCTGCTCTGCACTAATTGATCGAATCATCTGCTGTTTTCTTTAAGGCTGCTAATCAGATGTATTCTATTGATTGATTTCTGAATGTTGAACTGCATTTGCATTCTCTGATGCACTCCACCTGACTTTCCTATTCGTCAGTTTATATATTGCTGAAATTGGTATATGGATATTTCTGAGAGTGTTTGTATTTATGTTCATGAGGTCTGTTTATCTGTTTCAGTTCTCTTGAACTCTTTGCTCGTTTGCTAGCAGGGGAATGTTGGCATCATAAGATGAACAGAGAAGTGTTCCCATTGCCCCTATAATTTGGAAAGTTGTGTAGAACTGGTGATAGTCTTCATTAAAAGGTTGATATATTTCACTGATATATACCAGTGAAATGGGGTTCTGGAGACATTTTTGGTTTTACTAATTTATTTTAATTCTCTCTAAGCACAAGATTTTTCTCATTTTTGGATTAATATTAAAATGACCACAAATATATTTTCTAGCTCCAGTCTCATAGATTCTGATTCAATAGGTAAAAGTAAAAACCATAACCCTGTATTTTTAGTAATCATTGGTTTCAGTATTCTAGAATCCTTACTATAGATTAATATGTCTGACTATGTGCACATGAACTCACATGTTGCCATTTTCTTCAAATGCTTCAATTTCTCTCTTTACTCTAGGTTTTTGCCCCAAGATTCTACTGACACAGGCCTTTCAGAAGGTGACCAATGATTTTCACATAACTGTAACAGGCAATTCCAAATCCTGTGCTATTTGGCACAGTTTAATCTATAGTGAAATTCTTCCAATGTGGAATTCTTCGTTTGGATTCCAGGACACCAGTTGCTTTTGTTTCTTCCCTATGGTCTCACTGGCTGATCCCTGTCATTGTCCTTGATTTTTGCTCCTAATCACTTAGACCTCATTCCTCGTGTTCTGTTTGTATCTGCAACCTTCTCTGGAGGCTCTCCATATGTCCTATCCATGCTAATGATTCTCACATGTGTATCTTCATCCCAGATGCCTCCTCTGAATTCAGGACTTACATATCTAACTTTTCAACAGTTCCACTTAGAAATCTCATAGGTATTTAAATGTAATATGTCCAAAATAAAATTCCTAAAATTATCTCCCAATCTACTCTTTCTGTAGCCTTTCTCATCATAGTAAATGACAACTCCATACTTCAAATTGCATAGATTAAATTTTTTATATTTTCCTTTTAAAAAAAGAAGCTTGGGAGCTCTTACAGATATTGGAACAATCCATATTTCAATTAAAATAAGCATAATTGTACAAATGCTACCACGATCAGTTTCAATATATTTTCTTTCTTCTTAAACTCTTTGATATCAGCTTCCCTTTATTCCCCCTTCCCCACCCTACCCCCAGAGACCCTGTTTTATTACATATTATTATTTGCTGTATCTTACACCATCCAGTGAATCCATTGACCAGCAATTCTGTTATTCCTTCTCCTCAAGTGGGGTTATACAGTCATCATTACTATCAGATCCCAATTATCCCTCCCACCCCCCTCGCCAGTCTTCCAGACACTCAGGGAATCTTTACTCTCATTACTGTTACAGAAGGGTTATCTACTTAGCTTTCATGCATGGAGCGCTCTTAATTGTACAGATGAACATATGCAGGCCTACAAGTTTAATGAGGCAAATCAAAGACCATAATAGTAAGGGGAAGAAATGTTACAGAATTAGAGGATAGTTATGTGTTTCATCAGTGTTATCCTGCTCCCTAGATTTAACATTCCTACCGTGTGGCCCTTCTATGAAGTACTATCTAATTATCTTAGAGGTGGGTTTTGGGTCTCAACTTTGTCCATGCTCTTCCCTTCAATTTGATAGCTTGCTTTTGAACATCTGATACCCATTCCCATTGACACCTCATGATCACACAGGCTGGTGTGCTTCTTCCATGTGGACTTTGTTACTTCTCAGATAGATAGCCACTTGTTTATCTTCAAGCCTTTAAGGTCCCAGGCACTATATCTTTTGATAGCCGGGCACCATCAGCTTTCTTCACTACATTTGCTTATGCACCTGCTTTGTCTTCAGCGATCGTGTTGGGAAGGTGAGTATCACACATTGTCACATTATTAGAATAAATCATTCTCATACTGAGGTAAGGTTTAAGTAGAGGCCCAAAGTTCATCTGCTTATTTATTGAGTTGACACATGTATACATACATAGACAGATACAGTTATTTTTATATCTTTATATATTTACATTATATATGTATATTTATACCTTTATCTATAATTGTTACTTTCTTCTTCTTTCCCCTGTTCTGTCTGCTGTATTTCTCACCTTGCATCATTCAAATACTATCCTTAACCCAAGTCCATCACCCCATCATTTATACTCTATTTCAAGCCATCATCAAGTATTGTTTATATTATTGTAACAATGTGTATAATAAACACAAATAACCCTCTTGAGAAGTAAGGTTATTTCCTTCCTCTGTTCACAGTCCTTCAGTGGTGAAACTCATCACTCAGGGTGAAAGGGATAAGACGGTCCCTGCTACTTCATTAACCTCATTGCTTCCTACTCCTGCTCGCTCTCATTTCGCTGCCGTCATGTGAACTTACACATGCCAACGAAGCTCCCGAAGAGTCTTTACTCTTCCTAGTCCACTACCTATCATGTGCTTTTTCTGGAGAGATATAAGGTTTGCTTGCTCACTTTTTTTGTATCGCTACTTAAATGTATGTGAGACCATGTGCCCACTCCCATGATATCCAGTCTTCCTTAGCTGGTTTTATTGTGGTCTTTCCATTGTCCTTATCACAAACACATACATGTGCATATATGTACATGTATATAAATATGTATGCATATACATATGTGTATTCTGTCTTCCTCCTCCCTTTCCTGCCCCTCCTAGAATACAAACTCCATCTGAGCTTGGCAGTTTTCTCTATCATTCATTGCTCTGTCTCAAGTATCTGGAGCAGGAATCAGCAACCTTTTGAGATGGAGAAGCCACTCCTGTTCCTCACAGCAATTTACAAATTATTCAAGAGCCATAAGTATATTTTCACAAACAAATGAAACTAGTACTATCTGAATAGTATCCATTAAAGGAAATGATGTTCGTTTCATTTTCATTTTCAATTTTACTTCAGATCCCTGGGTGCCTTCTGAAGGAACTGCATATGGCATATCAGCTGACCCGGATCTAGAACAGTGTCTGCACAGGAAACTCATTTCACATCCAAACTAAGTCATTCCTTCCTCTTTTATTAAAGTTTTATCGGGCTTTACTCTCACATTTTACCTCTTGATATCTTTAGATTCTGATGCTTTTACTGTAGACTTCAAAGGATTTTATATTAAAAGAGGATAAAGAAGTAATAACTACAGAGTAGTTTCTCTCACAGTTTATTTTCTTTCTAGGGATTGCAAATATTAGCACACACAATTACGAACCTTTCAGGAAATTTATTAATGATGAGAACAGGTTGGTTAATCCATAATTGATATTCTCTGTTGCCCCTTTGTTGGTGTCATGAGCTACGTAAATGATGAATGCAGCTTCTCTGCGACCGATACTTCTTTTCTGGAGAGACAATGGAGGTGGTTTAACTCCGTTTACTCACTTTGATCCTGGGAGATTTGGGCCTGGTAAGACAAAATCTTGGACAAGAACAAGTGACTTTTCCACAGGGGCTATACCATTTTTGCATTCCCCTCAGTAATAGAGGAAGGTTCTGATTTCTCCACATGCTTATTAAGCCCTTACGTTCAGTTATGAGGCTCTATTTATCATTTGATGTTACTACATTTATTATCCTTTTTTGGCCCATTGATGCACACATGTTCAAGTCTATGATGTTACTAACTCCGTTCGTAGCAACTTCCTCATGGAATACCACTGTCAATTATGTCCTCTTGCTATACCATGATCTCGAAACTGCAGTAACCATAAACTTGGAGGTCAATGAAGCTACTCTATAGGTTTGATATTAGAATGGGAAATTTTACAGAAATGTATTTTAGATTCTATTGTAAATAATATATTTAACAATACATTTGAAAATTCAGCTCTTAGCCGTCACTTAACATACCTTAACATACTCTTCTTTTGGCTATTAATTTCCCTTCATTAATGATAGAAGTAAGCATTCCTGGTTAAATGCTCAACGACTAAATGAAAGATTGGCTGTTTGAACCCACAAGTTACTCCACAGAGGAAAGATGTGGCCGGCTTCTTCCATAAATATTACACCCTGCCAAATATGGGGCTGCTCTATGACCAACTGACTCGCCTACAGAAGTCATTTTGTTTTCTTAAAATAGATGAAAATAACTATTTTCTATAAATATATACACGAATTGCTAAAAAGGCATCACCATCTCATTAAGAAATCAATTTCGCAATTAAATATTACTTTATGTTTCTAATTATAATGATTTCGATATGTTTTTGATGGATTAGATACTAAAAGTAATTTTGTTGCTGTAAGGTGTTGTTGAATCAGTTCTAACTCCTAACGACTGTGTACAACGGAAGGTAGCACCACTGGCCCTGCACCGATTCAAAAGGAAACTCACTGTACTTGATGGGTCCATAATTATTTGCAAAGTAAAAATAAACGTTACATACATATTTTACTGATGAAAATGTGATAGGGGGTCAATAAAAGACTTCCAAGAACAATATTCAAGATAGTGTTCTGAGAACTAAGAGGTTATATGATTTACATAGGAGCCTTGGTGGCATAGTGGTTGGGCTGCTAACCAGAAGGGCACGGTTGGAAATCACCAGCCACTCTGCCAGAGGCCTCGGGGCCTTCCTATGCCCATCAGAAGTGACAAAACGGAAAATCCCAAGTCATCTCTACCTAGTCCTTCTGCATCAACTCAATGGCAGGTTTGGTTTCTGATGATTTCGATGTTGCACGAGCTAATAGTCCGGGCCTGGCTCTGGAATATGTTAGCGCTTAGTGGTGATCGTGAGTGTGCCGAGAGGGATTCGCTTTATGTTTCATTTTCAAATTATATTATTAGCAGTTTTTCCATATCTACTATAGATCCCCCGGCACATTCATTAGCCCTGTTGCTTTCAGTGGAGCCAATCTTTTACAATGTAGAGCATTTCTTTTCCTTTTCTGAGTATCCTAATTGCCATGTGGGACAAGCCTAAATCGTGAGCGATAACATTCACTCATTTTCCACTTTACTCTTGTTCATAACCTTGCTTCACTTCTGAATCAATATTTCTGCCTTTCCTTTGTATGTAGCTGCTAACAGTGTCAGCGATTCTGCCTTCCTCGGGAGCCATGAAGCACATCATGGAAATATTTTCTAAGGAAAATTGCAGAGAGATAATGCTAAAACTCTTGAGAGTTGTGCTCTTACATGATATTGCATGTTGCTGCCTATGAGTTGAAACATATTTGTTACTTTGTACATTTAAAAATAGAACAAACCGTACCATTAATATAAATGGTTATTATGCCTAGCCAGGCATACATATTTTAGTTTTATATTTTGACCGGGCAGTGCGATCCCTTGTACCCAAGAGGAATTAGATTCCCCTTGTCTTACCTGTGGGAAGCGTTGTGTTCTCTACGTACCATTCTTCAATTGGATTTTTGCACTCTGCACTAGTACATGTACATGTGTCAGATGTTCTGAGTAGATGTTATGTGGCATATGACTGCAAGATCAAATTCTTTGGGGACAGAGGACTAACAATATAATTTTAAAGAGGAAAAAGAATGGTAGAAATTTTCTGACTACCAAAGAGGAGCTTTATATTTATATTTCTGTGGTGTTTAGGCCATTGGCTTATATTAAACATAATGAAATGGGATTTTTAATTGAAAAACAATTTATTTTGTATCCCTTAAATCATTAATCATAAAAGTGAAAAAGTGCTTGGAAAACAAGTAGGGATATAGGAATGAGACAAACAGTCTTTGAACAATTATTTTACCCTTGAGAGATAGCTTAGTTTTGTTTTTTGCCATTCATTCAAAAAATAAACAAGCAAACAAAATATCTATCAGATTCCTTAAAAGGTACCTTTTAATATTTGAGTGGAAACACAGAAAATGACTCTTTCAACATTAAATTATCTATATTAGGCTAATTTATTACTTTATAATTTATTATAAATTGGGCAGATATAAAAGCACACCAGTTTTCCATCAAAGAATTTATTAATGTTTTGGTACATAGCATTAATTTCAATAATGTAACATCATTTACCCCACTTTCATATTTCCCGTTTCAATTCCTTTTTTTCTCACCCTTTTGAACTCTGCCGCTGCCCTTTTCACTACAAGTGGTGGCTTATTTAAGGTGTGCATATCTCTTTAGGGTCAGTGTTCTCCTTATTGACCTCACAACCGCTTGGCTAAAATACTGAGCCACGGAGGTAAGTTCATTTCCAGACGTGGAAGGTGACTAAGGGCCGTAGTCTTGGGTTCCACTACTCTCTGCACCACCAGTAAGGCTTCTCGTTATGATTTTGAGATCTCTTTCAGAACAGTTGTTTCTAGTATTCCAGTACCATGTAGTTCTTCTCCTCTTAGGGCCACAGAGGTTGTCTATGATTTATCATTACAATGGACTCAATTGTTTCCATGCATCCTCCGTTTTCTTCACTCCTCTCATCCATTCATAGAGAGACCAAGTTCCATCTGAGGCAGCTCTTCTGGAGTGTTTGGAGCCCCAGTGACACAGTCAACAGCTTGTTTTATTGATGCTTTGCTGTTTCATTTATTTCTGTTCTAAACTTCTTTTTCTTTCAGTAATTATAGGCCTATTTTGCTGTTCTTATCCTAATTGTTGTAGATATTGGGTTACGATGTTGATTTTATTCATTCGATGTGGTACTCATTGCTTTAAATTGCCTCTGAGCACTCTTTTTGTTGTGATCCCAAAACATTCTGATATGTTGTATTTTCACTATCACCTGATTCAGTAAATCTTAAATTTTCATTTCTTCTATTACCCAGTTTTTAAGCAAGTTGTTATTCAGTTTCCATGTATTTTACTCCCACTACCCTCAATCTTCCAATTGTTTACTTTTAATTTTATAACACTGTGAGCTGAAAAGATGCTATGTTGTTTTCCTATTTTTAAGAATTTCTCAAGGCTTGCATTGTGGCCTAAATTAAGCTCCTTTCTGGAGAATGTTCCATGTATTCTAGAGAAGAATGTATATTGTGGTGTTGTTAGGTAGGATGTTCTATATACATGTATGATGTTAATCTGATAGAACTGAAGGCAAACAATTAAAGTCTGTAGTTAGAATATTAAAAGATTATATGGACAAAATATTAAACATAAAAAAACCCCAAGCCTTCTTTCCATCATGTAAATTCCAACTGACAGTAATCCTATAGATAGAATATAACTGCCTCTTTGGGTTTCTGAGACTTTAAATCTTTAAAGAAGTAGCCCGCCTTGTCTTACAACAATACAGGAGGCACACATTATGATGGAAGAAACACACAGTTAGTGCACCAAAAATAACTGATGGATATTCAATCCTTTCAAGAGATGGCATGTGATCAAGAACCAATGGTATAGAAAGAAGTCTAAGCTTCCGGAAGTCATCAGTGACAAATAAGGCTCCTGGAATGGATAGACTACCAACTGACATGTTTTAATAAACTGTTGAAGCCTTGGAAACCCTCACGCTTCCTTGCCAAGGAATTTGGCTAACCAATTGGAAGCTATTCATATATGTGTCTATTCCAGAGAAAGGCGACCCAAAAGAGTGGAGACGTTATTGAACAATATAATCAATATTGCACACAAGTAAACTTGTGCAGAAACAATTCAACCATGGTTGCATTAGTACATTGCCAGAAATTCAAGCTGGATTGAGAAAAGGACGCAAAATGAAAGATATTATTGCTGAGAGCAATTTCATTGTGGCTGAAAACAGAGAATATCAAAAAGAGGCTGACTTGTGGTTGATTAACTATGTAGATACATTTGTCTGAGTGGCTCATAACAAACAATGGATAGCCTTGAGAAGAATGGGAATTCCAGAACTCTTCATTGTGCCCCCGCATAACCTGTATGTGGACAAGAGGCAGTATTCAAACAGAAAAGGGGAATGCGGTGTAGCTTAAAAACAGGAAAGTAGCATGTCCGGGTTATAGCCTTTCACCCTACATATTCATGCCTGCTGAATAATCTGAGAAGCTGGATATCAATAAGACTAGAATCAGTGTGGGAGAAAGTCTTATTAACAAGCTGTCATTTGAAGATAACACACTCGCTTGTTGAAAGTAAGAAGGACTGGAAAGATTCGCTGAGACACAATACCAAGGAGCTCAGCTTGCGGTGTGGATTGCAACTCAATGTCAAAAACCAAAACCAAATATGTTCACCACTGGATGAAAGTCAGCATCATGATAAATGGGGAAAAAATGAAGTGCTCAGGATTTCATTCTGCTCATATTCACTTTCAATGCTCTGGAAGCAGCAACAGGGAGTCAAACAGTGCGTTGCACTGGAGAAATCTGCTGCACAAGCCTGTTTTTCAGTCTGGAACAGGAAGGCTCTCACTCTGAGCACCAAAGTACATCTGACCCAAGTTATGGTATTTCCAGTCACCTCACATCTATCAAAAAGTTGGGCAAGGGATAATGAAGACTGAATGATGTGTGGAATTATGGTGTTGGCGAAGAATATTGAAAGTACCATTGTCTGCCCAAAGAGCAAACAAATCTATATTGCCTAAGTACAATCAGAATGCTCCTTCGAAGCCAGGATGGTGAGATTTCATACTCTGGAAATGCTCTTAGGAGCAACCAGGCCTTGCAAAAGGACAGCAGGCATAGTGAACTCGAAGGTCAGCCCAAAAGGAGAGTCTCAACACAGTTAGGGATATGGGACAGCTAGGATGTGGTTTCCCAGTGAATTTCTCTAAGGAGAGCCCTTGCTACTCCTAAAGAACGAGCAGGGGCACCATTAAGATGGACATGGGTCTGGTTACTTCTGGCCATTTTTTCACTAATTTAGGTGTACAGTTTTCTTAAAACTTCATATTAAGTTCCAGGAATCACCAAAACTTACTGGGTACTCTGTACCTCAAGAAAATCTGTCAAAATTATCCCTTTGGAATAACAGAAAACAACGGCATGACCCCCTAAGATGACTTGTATTTTACTGGTCAGTAGATGCCTTCAAAAGTCAGTTTTGATTGGACTTTTTTTCCCTTCCCCTCCCCCCTATTCCACCCACTAGCCGATTGGATTTTTTTTAAGGTACTCTAATGAGGCTAAGATAAACACATTACTGAGAGAACTTGCCTGCAGTCACACACTGATCACAGACATATTTAAATATTTAATTTGGAATATATCATGCATGTGAATCAACTGGAACTCTCGTAGCAATAACTTTGTACTTACTTTGTATTTATATGTAATCAGCCACTCATGTCGCTGATCCTACTTTTCTCCCCAAATCTCAACTTTAGTGGGAAAAAATTAAATCACTCTATTCTCACACACCTTGAAGGCTACACATTATTCAATTTTTCATCTGAGATATCCTAGTGCTGCTAGAAGTTTCCCAAGTCTCTTCTATGAAAACACTATGTTCTGATTCCTACAAGTATTCGCAGGATATACTTTTCCTTGCAAAAAATAAACTTTTACTCCTATGGATATGTTTACCTATCTGTAAACCTTAAAACAATTTAATTTACTACTCTTTCAACATTTCAAAAAATGATTAAGTAAATGAAGCATATGACTTTACAAATTACATTTTTTTACATTGCATTCTTCTAGTAAGGAAATTATTGTTAAAATTTTTGGTCATTATTTAAATTTACACAGGTACAGATAAGTTGATTAAAATTGATATGCACATATATATTTAATTTTAGGAGAAGCATATAATATATTAGGTTAAGTTTAAACAAATATTTTTCACAACAATAAAGTCTAAAATGCCATGATGTATTTAACCACACCCTAATGGTTTTTCCGCAAGATGTTTTCAAAGTCTTTCTCTTAATCACATGCAGTGTGACAAAGAGCGTCCTGGTGAAAATATCACTGCGTGTGTTTGATTATTTCTCAAATATAGATTCCTAAAGTGGGGTGACTTGGTCAATGATTTTACATGCTAATGTTTCAAAGATATTGTCTCCCCAAACAAAACTATTTTACATTTAGATAACAGTGGAAAAAAGGTTTCTTACACCTTCTGCAAAAATGCATATTTTCAACTTTTAAAACTTTTTGCCAAGCAAGTAGGTGTGAGAAGCTGCAAGAAGTGTGACTTCATGTGGACATTGGCATTTCTCTGTAGCATATTGCTCTGCAGAGAGAAGTGGCATGTCTATAATTTAAGTTTCAGTAATGCTGAGTTACTTTTTCTCCCCCTTAGGCCATGTTTATCTGCACAATATCAGTTGGATATGGATTTTGATTCCCCTCTGTCTCCAGAGAAACATATTTTCCTGCTTTCTTTTTGGATCATTTCCTCCTTTCTATTTTCATCTTCAGGAGCTCTGGTGGCTTAGTGGGTCAGCGGTTTGAACCCATCAACAGTTCCACGGGAGAAAAATGAATGCGTCTGCATCTGCGAAAATGTGCAGTCTCTTAAACCCAAAGGGGAAGTTCTACTCTGTCCTATAGGCTTTCACTGAGTCGGAATCAACTTGATGGCTGATTCTGGGAGTATAGTATAATTAGCATAACAAATGATTCCTTGTCTCCAAACAGGATTTACATCTACAGGTTTAGAGGTTAAATTTACAACATATATTTCAGGGTAACATAATTTAACCCATAATATTATTAATTCTTTTTTTATGTTGGACACAGAATATTGGAGTTAAGAACCAGTGAATTGAGGTGAGTGAAGAGGAAACTGACTTTTTCAGTGTTACACACGTTTGTATTTGACACACTAAATTCTACTTGTTTGGGAAGTTCAGAAAAGGAAGCAGGAGCAATGGGGAGCAGATGACCGCTGTTCCAAGATTGTAGACTTTGTGCTTGTTGGCCTTTGCTTCCAATTTCTTGCTTTAAGGGTGCCCAGTGAATAATGGGTGGCCTGGGACTACCAGATATTTACTATGTGAATACACTCTGCTTATTTATGACATGTGTTAGCCTGGCAGTCATGGTTTTGCCTTTGGTGAGTGAGTGTTATTGAAAGTGTTGCCCTATCCGCAATCCTCGCTGCTCCTGTGAATAGTGGCCGGTCACTTACGCACTGAACTTGACAGATCAACAATTCATGTATTGCTGTCTGAAAAGCTGACCTGTACGTGAACAATATCCTTTTCTCAACAGTTTTCAAAGTCTATACCTCTGGCTAAACTAATGAGACTATCAATAGGATTGCCTCCTGTCCATGGAGATGATTTATCATATTCTCTATCAAAAATAATGATGGCCCCAAAGTGACCAGAGACCTGTATTATTAATGGATTTTGGACGCACACTTAAGCATAGTCACAGTCTAAGAACACCTAGGTCTCATGATGTAATACTAGCCTTCTTGAGGAGAGCCCTGCGGATAAGGGCGCTACTGCAGAGTATGGGGAAGAAACCCGATGGTGCCTGGCATACGAATGAATACTATCTTGGGTTTTAAATTCTCGTCTCCAAGCAAGCAAGCATCTAAGTGATGGGTCAACTAAGTCCACATGAAAGAAGTGCATTAATCTGTGCGATCCAAGGATTGCAAATAATCAAATCCAAATCTAAAGGAGGGGACCATATCAGATCTTAAATTGTGAACACCTGGGCTTAAAAAGCTATGGAGGAGAATGGACGCCCAAAATCCATTTACAGGGTCCCCACGCCGAGTGAGGCATCCTTGAATTCCCTCTGATGGCACTGCACCAATGGAACATTGCTTCCCCACAGAGAGTAGTATAAGATCAATTATGACAGATGTAGTTAATACCTTATCATTTGATCCCTATATGATCCATTTGAAAGCTGTTTCCATTTTTAATACTTTCTTTTCTATTAAGATTTTTTCCTCTGTCTCATTTTGTCATTGTTTCTGTTTGTGTTTTGTATGATTTTCTCTTTATGAAATCCAGAGTGGGTAACTCTATTGACAGTGACTGCATTAATAATCATCCGCGGGCATGGCAGGAGATGTTGGCTGCTGGGGTAGGATGCTAACAACAATGGGCATGAGAAAAAAGACAATGTTCTGAAATTGACCATGGTGCTGATTGAACAATCCTTCTCAATATGCTCTATTAATGGTATGGCATGTGAATTATATCCAATAAAATTATTTAAAAAAGAAACATGTAGATCAGCACTTCTCAAATTTTTATATTATCAAAAGTTATTGAGGGCCTCAAAGTACTTTTGTCTTTGTGAGTTATAGTTATCCATGTAAACTATGAGATTAAAATGTATTTATAAAATATGTTAATTAATGTAAAAAACGATTCATTTATATTAATATAAATTATTTGTATTTTATTGAAAAATAATAGTTCTCCAATTAAAGATGACATTAAATGAGAAGAATGCCATTTTTTTACCCTTTTGAAAATCTCTAAAATGTGTGACTCAAGAGAAAACAGGTGTATTCTCATCTTTGTATCTGCTGTCTATCGTTGCAATATATGCTTAAATTGAGAATATAAATGAAATTTAATCTTTTACATAGTTATATAAATATAAAAGAAAAGGATACTTTAGAAGTCCTTTTAGATCAGTAGTTCTCAGCCTGAGGGTCATGAGAAGACTCAGCACTATCTGGCCCTTTCAGGAGATACCTGTACCCAATCTGTCTGCTTTTGTGAACAATGTAGCGACTTAAAAAAAATTCCACAGATACTGCATTAAAAAACATACCTTAACCAGCAGTTCTCAGCCTGTGGGTTGTGACCCTTTTGGGAGTATGACTCTTTCGCAGGGGTAGCCAAAGACCATCGGAAAACATATATTTCCAATGGTCTTAGGAACTGAGACACCGCTCCTCTATCCATCTCCAGGCGAGTCCACCCACATGCAGATACGCCCACATACGAGCACCCAGCAAGAAGACTGTTACCCATGCTGTACCATGCTTCAAGACAAAATTTCATTTATTTGTAATTAGAAATATGTCACAAAATATAAATATATGTTGTTTTTGTGATTAATCACTATACTTTAATTATGTTCAATTTGTAACAATGAAAATATACCCGGTATATCATATATTTACATTATGATTCATAACAGTAGCAAAATTGCAGTTATGAGTAACAATGAAAATAGTTTTATGGTTGGTGGTCACTACAACCTGAGGCACTGTATTGAAGGTTGTGGCATGAGGAAGGTTGAAAACAAGTGGTGGTTTCTTGAAGGTTAGTTATAATGTGAAATCTACAGTTTGTCAATGTTTTTGTAATCTATTATATTATGTGCTATTGATCCATCCTGTTCTTTTACTAGATCTTTTACCCACGCATGACCTTGTAACACTATGCATGGCCACTTGTAAATGATTGATTTTCTGAGTCATGTAGGGTTTCCAAATGTTGCTACACTGCTTTGTACCATATAAAAAACTTTTTAGCCTAAGTATAAATTTCTTTAGAAAAATCATTAAGCCTTTTTATAGGCAGCAGTTTCACTGTGGCAGGAACACACTTTGCAAATTTCTAATTTTTCACTTCAAGTTCACATTTGATCATTGGCAACTGTTAGTGTATTGTTTTCCTTAAAGTGACAGCTAATTTGGTTTGTTGAGAAAATTTCTGCCAAATGCTCCTGTAGAAATAATTATTTTTCAGTCTTTAATTCAAACAAAAATTATGTTCATGCTAGAGTGATTAGTTTCATTCAGGACCTAAGCAATCACACAAATCCCTCTCTTGGAGACAAGTCATTTTATACAACAGTGTAAAAGTCCTGGATGTGTTTCTTTCATCTTGGTGCATAGAAGAGTAAAGGGATGTTTCTAAGAGTTAATATTTAATAACATTCATCTTTTTCTAATTAAATAATGGACATTATTTAATTTTGGGGGGTGTTCTCTTACCACGTGTTGGTGTGCGATGGTTGTAAGTTGCCGTGGAGTAGGTTCTGATGCTTACAACCCCATGTCCTACAGAATAAAACAATGCCCAGCACTGGCCCAGTGCCATGGTTTGAGTCCATCCTTGCAGTCATCAACCAGCAGCATTGGTCCATCTCCTTGACAGTCTTCCTCTTTGTTGTTGATCTTCTACTTGACTAAGCTTGAAGTCCTTTCCAGGGACTGGTTGGTCATATGCCCAAAGTACATGAGACATCGTTTCACCATACACACTTCTAAGGAGCCTTCTGGCTGGGTTTCTCCCATGAAAGATTTGTTTGTTCTTCCAACTGCCCATGGTACTTTCAATATTTTTTGCCAATACCATAATTGAAATAAATGCATCACATCTTCTTCGGTTTTCCTTATTCGTTGTCAAACTTTCACATGCATACAAGGTAATTGAACATAGCAGGTCTTAATCATGTGGTAGTGAAAAGTTCAACAACTGGGGTAGCTTGTCCCACTTTCTTAATTCATGCTGCGACTCCAGAAACTTTACTAAGCATTAATAAAAATGTCGTCTTAACGTTTTAAAAAAATGACATCTCTGCTTTAGCCTTTTAACTTTTGACCTTGTGGACCCCTGAAAATGTACAAGGGGCTTCCCGTGGTCCATGGACCAAGTTTTGACACCCCACACTAAAAAAAAATGGTTCTCAATCCTGGCTGCATGTGACAGTGTCTTTCACATTGCAGGCCCTCAGATTACATGCTGGGATTATATTGGGAAACCTACAAGTACATAAACTTTTTAAAAAATTAAATCACCTTATATAACTATGGTACTTTGTGCAGAATATGGGCCAAAGCAATTTCAAGAATCTCTTTCTCAGACTTACAGAGAATTGAAAATATTTTGGAACTTCATTTATATTAGGTATAGAATATTTAGATACCCCAAACCAAGTCCACTGCCAGTGAGTTCCTTATGACTCAAAATGACCCTGTCTGGGGTTTCTGAGACTGGAAATCTTTATGGAGATGGACAGTCTCACCCTTCTCCCTGGAAGCAGCTGGTACATTTGAATCACCGACACTGAAATTAGAAGTCCAACATCTTACCCACAGCACCACACCAATGTAGACAAATGGAAAACAAACTATAAATCAAAAAGTGAAATTTTTATTTAATGCCTTTTCATATTTATATACAATTGAATTGCTCTTAAAAGATACCTTTGCTAAGTCTTCATACAATTTCCCTTTTTTGGCTCCTGAAGCCAACTTATTTCAGAGGGTAAATCATTCTAAATATGTTAGAATGTTAGGGAACAGAAAGTAGAGTGAAGGCATAAGATTTAGGGTTCACTAACGAAGCAGTAGCTGCCCTGACTCTTCTTGAGTATGGGAGGGGGTAGAATTGTTGGTCTCCTTTAGTCACTCCAGGAGAATCAGAACATTTTTATTTAAGGCACTTGCCTTGGTGTATCTGAAATATGGATATTTTGTTAAGAAACTATGTTGCTTATAAGTTTGGAGTCCATATTAGTAGATATCAGCTTTCTTATTTATTCCATTGATGGGAAGTTTTAGGTTTTAAAAGTAAAATATTGAATTTCTAATACATTAAATTAAATACTTGTTTATTTTTAATTTTATTTTATTGTTCAAAACAAAGGCAGGTACTGGCTGTAGACCGACCATCAGTTTCTTTATTTTCTATTTTAAATATCATTTTATTAGGTTCTTACGGTCCTTAAAGCAATCCTTACATCAGTTGTATCAAGCATAATTGTAAATATGTTGCCATCATTATTTTCTAAATATTTACATTCTACTCTGTCTCTGGTATCAGCTCCTCATTTTACTCTCCCTCCCCCAACCTTGTGACCCCTTGATACATGATAAATCATTATTAATTTCATATATTTTTAATAATTTTATTGGGACTCATACAACTCTTATCACAATCCATACATACATCAATTGAGTAAAGCACCCTTATAGGTTCATTGCCCTCCTCATCATTCTCAAATTTCATCTTCTGCTTGGGTTCCTGGAATCAGCTCATTTTCCTTTTTTCCCTCCCCCTCCCTCGCAGCTCCCCCCTCCCTCATGAACCCTTAATTATTTATAAATTATTATTTTATCTTATCTTACACTGCCCGGTGTCTCCCTTCACCTCCTTTTCTGTTGCCCATCCCCCAGAGAGGAGGTTATATGTAGATACCCGAGATCGGTTCCCCCTTTCTACCAC
This sequence comes from Tenrec ecaudatus, assembly GCF_050624435.1. Lineage (NCBI taxonomy): Eukaryota > Metazoa > Chordata > Mammalia > Afrosoricida > Tenrecidae > Tenrec > Tenrec ecaudatus. Next base: position 97,567 of record NW_027459091.1, on the reverse strand, counting down.
CCCCTTCCTTCCCGGTATTGCCACTCTCACCGTTGGTCTTGAGGGGTTCATCTGTCCTAGATTCCCTGTGTTTCCAGATCCCAACTGTGCTACTATGCATCCTCTGGTCTAACCAGGTTTGCAAGGTAGAATTGGGATCATGATAGTTGGGGGCAAGGGGGGGGACGGGAAGAAGCGTTTAAGAACTAGAGGAAGGTTGTGAGTTTCATTATTGCAATACTGAACCCTAAGTGACTAATCTCCTCCCCACTACTCCTCTGCAAGGGATGTCCAGTTGTCTCTCTTATACCCACTACTGTCTTCCTTCCCCTGAAGTTTCTTCCCTGTCTTCTCCCCACCTTCCCCCTACCCTCCTGATATTGCTACTCCCATTTCTGTTCCTGAGGGGTTTATCTGATCTGGATTCCATGTGTCCTGATCTGTATCTGTACCTGTGCACATGCTGTGGCCTAACCCACAGTGAAAGAAAGGACTGGGGTCATGATAGTGGGGAGGTGGGGGGTGAGGAAACCTCAAGGAACCAAGGACTATTATGTGTTTCATCAGTGCTATATTCACCCTGGCTTACTCGTGTCTTCCTTGTGACCCTTCTGTGAAGGGATGTCCCATTTTCTACAGACAGAGTTTGAGTGTCTGCTCTGACTTCCCTGGTCCTCTGAAATATATTTTTGTTTGTTTGTTTGGTTTGGGCCTTCTGGTGCCTGTTATCTGATCCCATCAATATCTCATGATCGCACAGACTGTTGTGCTTCTTCCACATGGGCTTGTTGCTTCTCTGCTAGGTGGCCACTTGTTTAACTTCAAGCATTTAAGACCCCAGACACGATATCTTTTTTCTTCACCACATTTGCTTGTGCACCCATTTGTCTTCAGTGATCGTGTCAGAAGGGTGATCATCACAGAAGGCCAGGTTGTTGGAACAAAGTGTTCTTACATCGTGGGAGGGCTTGAGCAGAGGCCCAACATCTGTCCACTTCCTCAATGTATTGTCATAGAAATGTATGTACCTATGCCAATAACCCTATTTTTATGAATTGATATATTTACATAAGTGCACACCTATGTTTAGGCCTCTATCCATAGCTCTGCTTTCTAGGTCTTTCCAGTTTCCTTTTACCTTCCTACTTTCCCACCATGATGACCCCTCGCTGGAGCATACCATGACAGAGGTCAGTGCTGGGGATACATGGTGGGGAGTGCGTCCAGTCTGAACCCCCGCAATAGGGCGACCCAAGAAGGGAACATAACAGATCCACAATGGGAGCAAAGCCAAGCCACAAAACCACTGAAGAGCCCCCAAAATAGACTTCCGGCTAGGAGGGGCAGTTCCCGGAACCCCCAAAGACCCGTGGGAATATAATCAATATGGTCAGCAGGCAGCCCTGGAATTATTTATGCTTGTTCAGGGTTTTTATTTGTTTTGCTAGTTATTATTATTATATATATATTTTCTATCTCTTTTTTCTCTCTTTTTATTCATATATTGTTTTCTTTTTGTATTGTCTGCATTGTTGTTTGGGTTGCCTACCTATATACGATAGGCATGGGAAGCAAGCCAAAGGACCTAAGGTTCCAGAGGAGGCAGAAGGAAATGGTGAGGAAACAACTCCATAGACAGGGGAACAACTAGGGAATTAAAATCAACAACGAGGGGGACGTAGAAATCCTGGGGTTGCTGGAGCAACAACAATCTAGCTGAGAGGAACTACAAAGAGGCAGAAGAGAGGAGAGCATGCTGATGGGAAATACTTAAGTTTAATACTGAATACTTTAATACTAAGTAGTTAAGAACTAAGTTTAATACTAACTAACTTAAGCACTTAAGTTTAATACTACCTGAGAAAAATTGAATTTAGCTCTGGATTTTATTATTTTTTAAAATTTTATTCCAAAGCTAGTTGGAATGTATCATAGACTTGATGTAAAATATCAAACAAAGGATCCTTTAGACAAACAACAGTGGTTAAGATCTTTATGACATTGAGAGGAATAGATTTCTTGAGGCAAGAAACAAAAGGAATTAGCTATCAACATTTTATGTCCTAATTAAGATCTTGTTAGAATGAAAACTTCTGACAATTTATTATACTCTTAAGAAAAAGTATTAAAGTAAGAAACATATTGGGAGATAATATTCACAATGTATGCACACCTGACAAAGAGTTTTTATCTGTTATATATAAATTCCATAATAATAAGAAAAAGAACCCAATTAGAAAATGGGCCAAAATGTGAAAATTTCAATCAAAGAAGATGTGTGAAGGCCAACAAGCACAAAAATCTGTTCAGCATTAGTAATCACCAGCGACATATACCTTAGAACCACATGGCATTCTACCTACTAGAATGGTAAACATTTTAATGATTTCACAACAACCGAAAAAGCCCCGATCTTATCAACGATGCAGAACTAGTGGAACTCTCACACATTGCTGATGGGAATCTTTTCTTTATGCATTTGAGGGTCTGGCTTTCTTGGTTAAGTGGAACACATGTCTGCCTTTTGATTCTGCCATTCCACGGCCAGCTGTTTGCTCAGGAGTCTTTAGATAGCCCATAGAGACTTGTACATGAATGCTCTTAGCAACTTTATTGGTAATAGTCCCAAACGACAAGCATCCCCGATATCCTTCATCAAGTGAATGGCTAAGGACACCTCTGGTCATAACATGGAACATGCCTCAGAAACAGCAGCAGCAACAAAGCAACTGCTTAGATAAATCTCAAGACTCTCATCCCGAGTGAAACAAGTCAGACCCCAAAACATACATGCTATGTACTTCAGTAAAATTATGAAAGAGGCGAACTTAATCTATATTGATGAAAAGCAAACTAGTGGTTGCCTAGATCTGGGGTTTGGAAAAAGGGGACAAGTCAATTTGGGATGTTCAAAATGTTTCATAACTTGATTGTGATGATGGTTCCACAGGACTGAATCTATTTGTCACCATACACTGGATGTACATGTAAAATGAGTGCTTTTTACCACATATTAATGATGACTTAATTTAAAATAAATATGTTAATATAGGTAATAAGGGTTAGAGAAATTCAGAAATGAGCAAACTCATTAGGGCCTGGCAGTTTCAGTTGTAGAAATGTCAGGCTGGCAAAACTCTCTGAAAGGGGATCTAAATGGTAGGAAGATCACACTGTGAGTCAGATAATCCAGCTTTGAAGATGTTTCTCATATCCAAATTTTGTTGTCACAAATTTTAAAGGGCTAAAAGATGTTTCTCCATTATGCTAAAGGTCAGAAAACAATCAGGAACCAGATAAAAGAGAGCTCATTTTATATGGTCAGCAAACAACACAAAAAAAATTCTAACAAGTTATAAACAGGCTTTTAGATGATACTGAAAGAATTTTTGACACCAAGCTGCTTTGAAAAAGCGTCCGAGGCTTTCACAGTAAAAAGGGCAGGAGAAGGACTTTGAAGGTGTCTTTCTTCTTGGCCAGAGGTAGTTTGACTCTAATAGGTTGACATTAGCTCTCACAATGTATATGCTGCTTTTATTTCCTTGACTTTTGCCAAACATGTTTTGCTAAGATTTTCCGGATATTTTTTTGCATTTAAGTTCATGAGAAACATTGATGTATCATTTTTGTTCTGTCTTTGCTAATTTAGGGTAATATTATCCTCATAAAATGAATTGAGAATCAATACCTTTTCTTCTACGGTTTGAAGATATTGAATAAATTATTTTTACTTTTTCTCTCTGCTAAAATTGCCTAGTGAAGTTATCTGGGCCTTAATGTCTTTCTTTTAGGTACTTTTACAAATACATACTCAATTTCCTTAATGTTTATAAAACTACTTAGGTTGTTATTAAGTCTTGGTTGAGTTTTTGGTAGTTTGTGATTTTCAGGGAATTAGTTCATATTTAGGAGGATAAAACTTCCTGTAAAAATATAAATATATCCCATTTAATTACTGCAAGATATGTGGTGATATCCCTTTTTCATACATACTCTTGGTATTTTATGGCTTTCTCTTCATTCATCATGTTTTGGGGGTGGTATCTGACCTCCCCTAATTTCATGAAGAGGAAAGAGAAGAATTGCCATTGGTAGCAGCCCAGCACTGATGTCTATAAGATAAAGTTCAGGAATGCTTCTACCCTCCACATTTCTTACCAATTCTGACACCAATCGCCTCTCCCAAGACACACTATGCTTCTCTACTATGTTCAGTAGTTCGTTTTGAAAGCCACACAGAACTCACAGGCAACATTCACCATGAAGGGATTTATTAGTAAAGTTAACAGATACAGTTCAGGGTCAGAAATGCTCAGGACAGCACCTTTTCGGCCATGTCCACGGACATAACTCTCTCTTTTCCTTGATCTCTTAGCCACTTCTTTTGGCAGATGACGTTTAGAAATTATTTTAGCTCTGTCGATAAATGTCCAGAGGCACCAGACTCTGCCAACAAGCTTTCTCCTTGAAACCCCTTAACATTCTTGCTCTATCGGCTGGGAAGCTCACTGCACTGTCTGCTGCCAGTCCCCTAGCTCAGCTGCTGCCCTTTCTTGGCTGTCGCTCTGCCATTTGTGGTGTCACAGCCCTGTGGATCTGTGCAGGGATTTCTAGGTCAGCCTCCCCTCCTAGCTCTTCTTTCTTGATGGTGGTTGGACCCACGTGGCATCTCTGGAGTGGTTCATTTTCAGTTTAGCAGGATGGTGTAACTAACCAATCCCTTTGTCAAGGTCCCATCCTCCTTATTTGCAAGGTCCCACACAATGGTTTCATGTTTCTTATTTACACTGTTAACATACTAATTCAGTGTAGCAGCAATGAAACTCAAAACCTTTCTCTAGTTCTTGAATGCTCCCTCCCCTCCCAATTATCATGACCCCAATTCTACCTTGCGGACCTGGTTAGACCAGAGGATGTACAGTGGTGCAGTAGGGATCTGGAAACACAGGGAATCTAGGACTGACGAACCCCTCAACACCAGCGGTGGGAGTGGCGACACCGGGAGGGAAGGGGGTGTAGAAAGGGAGAACCGATCTTGGAGATCTATGTGTAACCTCCTCTCTGGGAGATGGGCAATGGGAAGGTGGGTGAGGGGAGACGCCGGGCAGTGTAAGATAAGATAAAATAATTATTTATAAACTATTAAGAGAGCAGGGAGAAGGGGGGAGTGGGGAGAGGGGGTTAGGAAACTGAGCTGATTCCAGGAACCCAAGTGGAAGGCGAATTTTGAGAATGATGAGTGCAACGAATGTATAAGGGTGCTTTGCTCAATTGATGTATGTATGGATTGTGATAAGAGCTGTATGAGCCCCAATAAAAACATTTAGTAATAAAAAACAAACAAAACAACTAATAAATCCCTTGGGTGGATAACAAACACCTTAAATTTGTGGAGCCATGGTGGTGTAGTGGTTATACTTTAGGCTGCAATCTACCTGGTCCACATAGGCAGCAGTTCAAAACCATGAGCAACTCCACGGGAGAGACTTTCAACTCCAGTGAAGAGTTACCGTCTCAGAAACCCACAGGGAGTTGCTAGTAGTCAACATTGCCTTGATGGCAGTGAGACTACACCTCATCATGAAGGAGCCCTGGTGGTATAGGGAGTCACTCCGTGAATTGCTAATTGCAAGATCAGCAGCTGGAACCCACTAGTGTCTCCATGGGAACAAGATGAGCTTGTCTGATCCCATTACGATTTAAAGTCTCAGAAACCCAAAGACCGAGTGTTATTCCGGGTTGTGGGTTGGAGACCCAGTCTTTTGGTGAAAGTTACACAGATGATAGCTAGAAGAGCTATAATAAGCAATACACTACAGCACACTCTTTTAAACTTTATTGTTCTTGCTAAATGTTAATTAGCTATTTTACTTGTATTTCTAAGAAAGCAGTCTTTGGTATTGTTGATTTTCCCTATTGTTTACTGTTTTCAATTTCATTGATTTATCTTCCTTATCATATCCTTCTTTCTGACTATTTGAATTTATTTTTCTCTTTTTAAAAATTCTTTAGGTGAGAAGCATATCCTAGATTATTGATTTGATATTTTTACTCTTTTATTATATATAGTCATACATTTATCTTTTACCAAAGTTAGAGAGTTTTCAACCATTATTTCTTTGAATACTTTTTCAGTCCTGTATTTGCTCTCCTTTTCTCTTGGGACTCTGATGATGTGAATGTTGGATCTGTTATTGTCCCACAGGACTCTGGTGGTCTGTTCTGTGCCACCACCATCCCTGCCCCCCATTCCCCGCAGAATATTTTCTCTCTGCTTTACAGGTTTACTAAATTCTAATCAGCTCTTATCTACTCCACTGGTTCTAACTCTATAACTGAACCCATCTATCATTTTTCTTTATCATCATGTTATCTACTGGTATAGTGGTGAGGATTTTGGTTTCCTTTGCATTCACTTATAATCCATATTGAAGTCTGTAAACCTTGATCTTCATCAGCAAGTGTTTCACGTCTTCCTCACTTTCAGCAAACAAGATGGTGTCATTTGTATATTAAAGGTTAACAAGCCTTCTTATAATCCTGATGCTGGATTCTTTTTCATATATCCAGTTCTCAGAAGATTTGTTCAACATATAGATGAAACAAATATAGTGAAAGCATACAACCTTGATATAAATTTTTCTAATTTTAAACCATTCAGTATTTCCTTGTTCTGTTCAAACAACTGCTTCTTGTTCCATTTACCGGTACCTCATGGACCCAATGGCGTGCTTTGAAATTCCCATTGTTCTAAATGTTATTTCTTTATGATCCATACAGTCAATAAAACACAGATAAGTCTCTTTCTGGTGTTCACTGCTTTCAGCCAAGCGCCAGCTGATGAAAGCAATGATCAGTCACTCTTCTATGTCCTTCTCTGTATCTGTCTTGAATTCCTGGCGACACCCTGTCTATGCATTGCTGCAACCATTGTTGAATAATCTTCTTAAAATTTACTTGTATTTATTATTAATGACATTGTTCTAAAATTTCAGAATTCTCTTGGGTTGCCTTTCTCAAGGTTTTGCACAAATATTTCATCGTAATATTTTATCTTCTTAAGCTGCTCTTTGAAATGTTTTCAGCTGTTTCACTTTGTTATTTCATTCAAGTGATTTATGTTCAAAAGCAAATTTCAGTCTCTTCTGACGTCCACTTTGGCCGACTCTTTCTTTCTTATCTTTTAATGACCTTTTGTTTTCTTCATCTGTGATGTAGTCAAGAAATAAAATAAGGCATTATATGGGTAATTTGTTTCACAAGATTTTTTTTAATGTGTTGAAGATCATTGATGTTACTATGAGGATTAAGGTGCTCCTGACTCAAGCCATGGTATTTTCAATCACCATGGTATTTTCAATCACCTTAAATGCAAATACTGGACATTGAATAATGAAGAATGAAGAAGAATTCAGGCATTTTAATTATGGTGCCATCAAAGTATACTGAGAGTACCATAATCTACCACCGGAATAAGCAGATGAAGTAGAGCTAGCATGTGCCTTGGAAGAGAGGATAGCGAGACTCTTTCTCTCATTCTTTGGATCAGGAGAGACCATTGCCTGTAAAAGAACATGCTTCTTAATGTAGAGGGGCAGCAAACAAGAGGGAGATCCTTGACCAAATGGATTGTTACAGTGGCTGCAAGGATGTTCTTGACCATAACAATTGTGGGGGCCGGACCAGGCATTGCTTTGCTCTGTTGTACATAGGGTTGGTATGGGTTGAAACTAACTAGATGGCTCCATTTTATTTCAATTTTCAATTCTATAATTTCTTTTTAAAACTTCCATTTCATTCATTTGGAAGAAAGCAAACCTTTATTGTTGTGTCTAATTTATGGTGGCAACCTTATATTCTTTGTCAGATGGTTTCAATATTTGATTCCTCTCAGAATTTGTGCCTGCTGAAATGTCAGTATTTTCTCAGTTGAGCTGTGATTTTTAAAGGTTTTTGCTATAATGAGTAATCTTTGATTGTAGTGTGGACATTTTAGATATTATGTTTAGAGGCTCAAGTTTATTTAGATCTTCTATGTTAACTTGATACTTTCTGATGCTGGTTTGGCAGAGGTCTGGCAGGCCTTCCCCGTCTCTGCTGGGATTGTCATTTGGCAGAATGGGCGTGCTGGCTTAGGGAAGGACAGCTGTTAGCGCACTGGATACTGATGATGGTAGATCATGTTTGTGAGGCAAGGGATGAATTAACCCTCTGGGTGGCAAGTGACTGGCAATTGCGCCCATTACTGTCACCCAGTGTGAATCAAGGGGTGGACAGGATTGCTTAGTCACTTGCTGACAACCCTATTGTTGACAGATCAGCTGCTGCTGCCAGAGTGTGGCTTGTCTCTGCTGGGCTACTGTCTCCCTTTGTTATTTTAGTTCATTAGTCAAAGCAACAGGACATTTCTCCCTCTTTCATCTTTTTCTTGTTTATGCCTGTCGAGAGTTCTGCATTGCAGGGCTTTCCAATGTCCAGCCTGGGCTACAGGAAAAATTAAACACCAGCAGCAACTTATAATGAAGTCTAAGAAGTCATTATAACCTTATTCTTTAAGCCCTAAGATGCCTAGCCAAATAATCTTCTTTCCACCTTCAGAGTTCTCCTATGATTTTGAGTGTTTTGCAGGGTATTTAGTTTTGCTTAGAGGGAGGGAGTAGAAGAAAGCTACTTTTTCTATTTTATCTCAGAAATAGACTCTTCTTTTAAAAGTTTTATTGGTAATTTCTTTATCCACATGTCATACAATTCAATAATCCAATCATACCAAGAAGAGTTGTAGAATTACCACTTCATTCAATTTTAAACATATTCTTCCTCCTTGTACTCATTGGTATTCATGCAATTATTTTTTTAACCTTGGCAAAAATATGCATTACAAAACATTCTCCAATTTGACAATTTCTATGTGTATAATCAAGTGCCATTGGTTATACTCTTCATGCTATATAATCATTATTAATATCTGAGTTAGTTTAGGTAGACTAGGGAAAACAAATCCACAGAAACTCATATATGTATAAGAGAGTTTTATATAAGAGGTAAATGTACATTAAGGAAGCATCCCAACCCAGTGCTGTCCAAGCCCTTAAGTCTGACATTAGCCCATATGTCCAACACTGATCTACAAAGTCCTCCTCAATCTCACAAAACACATGCAATGACGCTGACTGTAGGAGGAAAGCCAAATCAGTCAGCCTGGAAGCATCTCAGTGCTGGCAGGGGTCTCCACGTGGTTGCTCCAGCACCCAGGGCTGCATCAGGGTAGGTCCATGTGGCTTCTCCTCAGGGGTGTCTCGCAGGAAGTGAGCCTTGCCAGCTGAGGCACGGAACTAGCTATGGCTGCACACTGGTCCCACTATCAGAGAGCAAGCGACAACACAGGCGAGGCTCGCTGACCCATTTATCTCTCTCCCCTTCAATTAACCCCAGGTGTTCATTGGCCAGTTTGGCATAACTATCACAATATCCTTTCCCAACATTAACATTAACTCTTCCCCTAACTATTAACATAAACTATTCCCCTAACATTAACATAAACTCAATGACTTCTAAGCAACAATTCTTCCTCCTTTACCCATGTTAACCATTAGTCAAGTTTGGTTTCATTTCCCCCCCTCAGTTTTCTTAATATAGTATTCACATATCATACACTCCTATATTTAAATTGATTTTAAAAAGAGTTGTATACACGTGATCACAATCCGTTCTAATGCTCCTTGCCCACTCCCGAATTTACTGTTTGTTCTCTCTCCCTCCAGTTGTCCCCCAAAATCCCCAATAAATCATTGCATCATGTATTAAGAAATAGATCATTCTTTCAGAATTATTACATCTGTCTACTTGGTAGCACTTTATCCAGGTTGCTTAGTATCTGTCAGGGAAATAAACATCCTGTCAAAAAATACAGAATGCTATCTTCACCAGAATTCTTTCTATTATTTTGATTTCTGTTATTTAGCTTTAATAATTAACCAGTATGTAAATAGAAGTTATTTGATTAGAAGATTTGATGTCTGAGTCTCACCTTATCTGTTTCCATCCATGACCCTTCTATTGCAGAGATAAAAGTTGAGAACCATGTCCTGTACTCATAAATGACACACATAATATTTTGTAGATTAAGTAATTTCACAAGTACATATATGCACCCATATAATTTTAAGGTTAATCGTATCTGAAAAGTCTCTTTGTCATGTAAAGTAATATAGGCATATCTTCCTGGGATTAGGATATGGGCATCTGGGGAGTCATTATTCAATGCACTGTGCCAAGCATACATAAAACGATGGCTTTAATTATGAATTCTTAAGGAAAAAAATATCTCCATTCCCTCCACACAGCACTTAAGCCTAGCCCAGAATAAGCTGCCGCATTGTTTGCTTTTTCTGGTGGAAGCGATTTTATCTTATTCATCTGTTCATTGAAGACATATGTTCAATATAAAGTTTACCACTCCAACTTCATTTGTTGGATACTCAGGTATTGACTATAGTTTTGCAAGGTAATTAAACACCACCTACTTTTGTTTTTAAAGTGGCACTATTCCCAGGTACCTGTCTGCTCAAGAATGTACCTGTATTGGTTTCTACCTTCTCTTTCTTTTTATTGTATGGAGGTATTTTTGTTGTGTGTGTGTTTTTTTTAAAGAGCCCTGCTAGAATTGTAAAGGATCACTTTAAAGTAGTTTTGTTATGTTTCATCCAGAATTTCATGGTATTTTATTGCAGAATATCATTTAGGATACACCTATTTTCTTAAGAGTATATTAGACATACACTGAACCTTATAAGGTCAATGGAGACGATAAGAGAATAATCCCCCAAAACAACTCACTACCATCCAGTCAATATGGCCTCACTGTGAGCCGATCTGGATTTTTGAGGCGTAAATCTTTCCTGGAACAGATCACTTCCTCTTTCTGATGGGAAGTGCATCTGAATTGCCAACCTCGTCCTTAGCAGCCCAACACCAGGTCTATGGGGCTCACAGCCCAACACCAGGTCTCTAGGTCTCCAGGGGCTCCTGGCTCCTAGAGAATACCATAGTCTAGACTGAGAAATAGAGCCCTTGCTGTTCTTAAAGACCCTTCTATAGAAGTGCAGATTTCAAAGGAATGTTTTGGTTTTATATATTTGATGTAGAAAATTGACAAAAATTTACTTAATAGTGTATGTTTTTTAAGATAAGAATATCAGCATTTTAAACTTAAAATACTGAATTATACAACTTTAAAATATTTCCTAATATTTGACCTATCTATCCAATATGTGCATTTTGTGATGTAATACTGTGCCACCCAAGACCATGGCTAACATCATGGCTAAAAAGAAAGATGATACCTTACACGAAACAGTATGTTTCCATCTTTATAATCATATTTATCAATAATTTCTTTTCTGTCACTCTAATAAAAACTTCCAGCTCAATTACATTCTAGTTACTTTAACCAATTTTAAGTGTTTCTCCAAATGTCATTTCATACCTCAAACTAGTTCACCTGTCATATAACATGCTGCAGAAATATATATAATTGGTATATATGTATATATTTTTATTAAATATTATCTGAATGAATTTTTAAATTCTGACTTGTTTCTAGTGACATTGCTCAATTTCCTTACTGTCATGGTTTATTTGTATTTCGTCCATACATAGTTATGCTATATGTGGCCAATGAAGCTTTCATTTCCTCTTTACCAATCCTTAATGTTTTTATCATTTTATTTGGGGCTCATACAATCCTTATCACAATCCATACATCCATCCATTGTGTCAATCACATTTGTACATTTGTTGCCCTCATCATTCTCAAAAATTTGCTTTCTACGTGAGCCCTTAATATCAGCTCATTTTCCCCCTCCCTCCCTGCTCCCTGCTCTTTCATGAACCCTTGATAAGTTATAAATTACTATTATTTTGTCATGTCTTACACTGTCCACCGTCTCCCTTCACCCACTTTTCTGTTATCCATCCCCCAGGGAGGAGGTTATATGTAGATCCTTGTAATTGGTTGCCCATTTCCACTCCACCCTCCCGGTATCGCCACTCTCAGCACTGGTCCTGAAGGGATCATCTGCCCTGGATTCCCTGTGTTTCCAGTTCCTATCTGTACCAGTGTACATCCTCTGGTCTATCCAGATTTGTAAGGTAGAATTTGGATCATGATAGTGGGGGGAAGAAGCATTTAAGAATTAAAGGAAAAGTTGTATGTTTCATCATTGCTACCCTGCACCCCGAGTGGCTCATCTCCTCCCCACAACCCTTCAGTTAGGGGGTGTCCAGTTGCCTATGGATGGGTTTTGGGTCTCCACTCTGCATTCACCCTCATTTACAATGATATGATTTTTTGTTCTTTGATGCCTTATACCTGATCCCTTAGACACCTCATGGTCACACAGGCTGATGTACTTCTTCTATGTGGGCTTTGTTGCTTCTGTGCTAGATGGCCGCTTGTTCACCTTCAAGCCTTTAAGACCCCAGACGCTATATCTTTTGATAGCCAGGCACCATCAGCTTTCTTCACCACATTTGCTTATGCACAAATTTGTCTTCAGTGATTGTGTCGGGTAGGTGTGCATCATGGAATCCCAATTTAATAGGAAAAAAGTGTTCTTGCATTGAGTAATTACTTGAGTGGAGGTCCAATGTCCATCTGCTGTCTTAATACTAAACCTATAAGTATATGCACGTAGATATATTTCCCCATCATCTTATATATATTTACATATGTACATGCCTGTATTTGGGCCTCTATAAATACCCTTTGTCTCCTAGTTCTTTCCTCTATTTCCTTTTGCTTTCCTCCTGTCCCACTATCATGCTCAGCCTTCATTTGGGTTTCAGTAATTTCTCTTGGTTACATTGCCATTGCTGAATCCCTACCAGGCCTCTCACACCCTCCTTACCACTAATTTTGGAGAACTTGGGTCGGTCCATACCACCACTAATTTTGGAGAACTTGGGTCGGTCCATACCACCTACTTATCCCCACCTCCCCCTCGCCCATGTCCCCCTGGAACCATCGGTCCAATTGTTTTCTCCTCCAGACGGTTCATCCAGCCTATCTTATCTAGATAGATCTGTAGAGATAATAATAGACACCAAGAAACATGGCATAGCAAGACAAAGCAACAAAAGAGAACCCAACAATGACAACAAAAAAGAAAACCAATGACCCACAAAAGAATAAATTAATTTAAAAAGAAAAAAATTTAAAAAGAAAGAAAACCTGTAAATAGATAAAGGTCTGAATTTTGACCTCTAGGCATGGCCTCCAGTCAAGTCTGATGGGGTGCCACGCTCTTTATCGAGTTTATCCTTTGTACTTCCACCAATCCTTAATTTTAAAATGAATTTTTATTGTGGTTGTGCACTGGGTAGGACCTTCAGAGCAATGTACTCTATAGGAGTGACAGATGACTTTTATTGTTCACAATTGTGAAAGGCATATTCTTATAGATCACCATTAATTATGATTTCTGCTGTAGGATTCCTCCCCCCCCACACACACACTTTTTCTGGATATGTGTTGGTGTGTTTAACAAGTATCTTTCTACTCCTAGTTTGTTAAGGGTTTAAAATTTTTTTTTATTCGGAGTACTAGAGTTTTGTAGAATGCTTTTTCTATAATTATTTTCTTAAACTGATTGTTTTTCTTTATCCTGATGATAGGATACTTTATGTTGATTGATTTTTAAATGTTAAACCGCCACTGCATTCCTGGAATATACCATTTAGGATCATGATGCTTTAAAAAACCAAAAATACTGGATTAAAGTGTTATGCCGGGTTGACTGGAGAAACAAATCTAGAGACTATCTATCTATCTATCTATCTATCTATCTATCTATCTATCTATCTATCTATCTGAAAGAGTTTTGTATCAAAGAGTAATGTATACCAAGAAAACATTCCAGTCCAGATCATCTTTTAGTCCAATTTCAAACAATAAGTCCAATACCAATCCATATGTCTTTCTTCAGACTCACACAGCCACATGCAATGATGCAGAATGCAGGAAGATCACAGGCCAGTGGGTGAAAAGTCTGTGAACCCAGTGGTGGTGGATGTATCTTGAGGTGCTAGTTGGTCTCAGCCATGTGGCTCCCAACAGGAAAGAGAAGCAGAGAGAGGAAGTTCCCAAATCCTCCTGAGGCCTTGCCCACAAGGAGGCATCATCAGTCTGTGACCTGATGGACAGACTAGACTCCACCCTTTCACTCTGAATACCCTCAAGTTGACACAAGATTGTATAACCACCACAGTGCCTAATATATGATTTAGGATTTTTGCATTTATTTTTATGAAAGAGAATGGTCTATAATCTTCCTTTTAAATTACATTCATGTCATTTTATTATGACAGTTATGCTGACCTCATAAGTGAATTGGAAAGCATTCTCTTTTTATCTGTTTTCTGAGTTTGTGTAAGGTTGGATTTATTTTTTCGTGAGCTATTTGGAAGAATTTATTATGGGAAATTTTTTATTACAAAGATTTTTAAGTAAATATATAAGGTTTTTAGTGTCAGATCTGATAAATTTTATTTTCTTAGGACTTTTCTTTATATCTAAACTTATAAATGTTTTGACTTACGTTTTTTCCATTGTATCATTTGATGTAATTTAATATTAACATTTGTAATTTGTGCCTTGTCTTTTGTCTTGATTAATCTTGTTAGGATTTTATAAGTGTTATCGGCATTTTCCAAGAATCTAATGTCAGTTAGTTAACTGTATTAATATGTACTATGTATGTTTAGATACAACTCATAGTATGACTTATCCCTCATAAAGTGTATTATATTAACCTTTTGAAGTACATACAATGGTTTTCAGTAATGAATCAGTGCTACTTCATGATTCCTACCAAACCATTAGTATTATTTATTGTTTTGGGCTAAGGATGTTTTAGGGTGTCTGGAAGTATTTCTTTGATGCATACAAAGAAGCCTCCAAACATGTCTCTTGCTGTCAATTTGGTTTGACTCGGAGACCCTGTAGAACTAGGCTTCTAAGACCATCAATAATGATGGAAGCGGATTTCTAAGTCTTCCGGGCAGCACCGAGCCCTGTGCCACCACGGCTTTTGATGCACACACGCTAGACTGTATGCGAAGACAGACGCTTGACTGATAATTACGTCAGACCTGTTTCAACTTATATGCACATTTGACGTCAAGACAAATTTGGCAACAGAACTCGTCATAATCCAGAGATTGCCTGTTTCGTATCTTTGCAGTTCTCTTGACTGACGGAGACTTGTTCGCGGCCCCACGCGTGCATAATTCTGCAAATTGGTCCACGTGTACTGAAAGGCATGAACGACATGCATTCTTCGGATGCTGAGTTCTCCATTTTCTGGCTAAGTTTGTGGATTATGCTTTTAAATCTTATGCAGTCTTGATATTTTCCCTGCTTATTTTGGAATTACTGAAAGATATATGTAACATTGTGAACTGTGAGTTTGTCCATTTGACTTTTTATTTCCGTCAAATCTTGCTTTATGTATTTTCAGGCTATGTTACCAATTTCACGCAAATTTAGATTTTGTCTTCATATGTTCTTGAATCTTCTATTATGGAAAATATTTTTTAGTGAAAGTTTTTAGTTAGTAAACCCTTCTTGTTTTCCAGCATACTTTGTCTGCTATTAGTAATGCAATTCCATGTAAATTCTTTGAGTTCATATTTGCTGTTATCTTTTCCTATTCTTTTATGCTTATCTCTTCCTCTATCTTTGCATTCAAGATGAGTAGTGCAATTTTTAAAACTCAGTTCATAATGCTTATCTTAAAGTGTTCAATGTCTTTCCACTTCATGCAGCTGCTGGTACAATGAAGGAAAAGTTACCATCTCATCACTAGTCTTCCATATTTGCTTAAATAACCTTTTCTTCCCTTTCTTTCGTATTTGACATTAATCAAGGATTTTTTTGCATTTGTTTGGTTTGTTTGTCCCACGGATCTTCATTAGTTAGGTCTTGTTACAATTCTTTTGTTGATTACTTAAGCGTCTAGAAATGTCACCATGCGATACGGAAAGAAAACGTTTCTGTGCTCTCTCGACCACTTGTCTACTCCCACCACTTTTATTTTTCATTCACTCGCACTGTCTCCACTGCCCGTGTTCATGTTGTGCTCACCCATGTTCTTCAGACTGGCAAATAAGAGCAACCATCAGACCGCATATCAATTGATTACCAACAAGAGTAACCCCAAAATTTTTGTATTTTTCTCAATCTTGGTCCTCCTTCAGTCTTCTCTACTTCAGTAACTAAGTTCTGCCTCCTTATTGCTCAGGCCAAATATCCTGACATTATTCTTGAGGTCCCTCACAGGCAACAATAGAAATTCTTTAGCAAAATTCAGTTACTTTTCACCACTTGAAATGCTGCCACTCTAGTCCAAATCACAGCTGGCTTTTGCTTGGCTTATTATTATTTTTCAACTTTGTATTGTGAATTGGATGGTTTACAGAGCTGATCAATTTTCTCTTCAACAATTCACAAAGATTTTCATCTCACTGATTGTAATCTCCACACGTGACATCACTTATCCACTTCCTCTGTTTCCTATTTCGAGTCTTTCCTAACCCATCTGAAGCTTGTCTTTGGGTCAATGCTGCCCTTTTATAGCTCAGATGGTTGATGGCTCTCACTGGGCGGTTCTCAACCTGTGGGTGGCGACCCCTTTGAGGATCCAACGACCCTTTCACAGGAGTCACCTGATTAATCACAGTAGCACAATTACAGTGATGAAGTAGCAACGAAAATCATTTTATGGTGGTGTGCGGGGGGGAGGTCACCACGACATGAGGACCTGTATGAAAGAGTCCCGTAGTTAGCTAAGTTGAGAACCACTGCTCTAAGATAAGGATACCCCTCTACTGCTACTGTTCCTGTATAGACCTATTGTTTGGCTGAATAGTGAGCCCTGGGCAGGAGTTGTTTCCAGACCTGAAGCGTGATTAAGGTGAAAGTGTTGGAGGTTCCATTAGTCTCTATCTGACCAGTAAGCCTGGTCTTTCTGTGACCCCAGGTTTTGTTCCACATCTCCACTCTACTCAGGTGCTTCTAATGCGATCCCTTTTAGAGCCGTTGCCAGTGCTAGCTGGGTGCTCTCTACTTGTTCTGGTTTCAGGGTCATGGAGAATGATGTTTGCATGGCCTGTTAGTCCATCAGACTAATTGCGTCCACGTGCTTTTGATTTTCTGCATGCTTTCCTCTGGACAGGGAGAAACATATGTTGAACATTAGATAGCCTGTATTATTTTGGATAGTTTCCACACTGTCACTTTTTGGGTTTTGTAAATTTACATCAATTACAAGAATTTGTCATAAAGCTTTTGCTTTGTCCACTCCCTCAAGTACACACCTTACTTACCACTGGTGTTTATTCACATATAAGGCCTTCCCTGTCAGTTTAAATCCTGGGTCTAGCTCCATTTATAATATACTTATTTATTTTAATTCTAAAATTTTGTCTATTAGAATGAAATCTCCACACGGGAAAATTTTTGTTTTTGTTTTGTTCACGGTGCCCAGAGAAGTACTTTGCACAAAGTTCTTATAAGCATATGGTGAGTGAGTTAGTAAATAAATACCAGGAAGGACAACTTTGGGACAAGTTTCAAGACCCATGATCTAATATAAGAGAGGTTATGCTGAGAAGAGATTGGTTTAAATGGGGCCACATGTCCCAGCCCCTTTATTGTGGCAGAGAGTACCCAAGGAGGGCTGCAGATCCTGGCCTAGAAGAACTAGACCCAGGATTCGCAGCAGCACAGAGTGTGACTTACCAAGGGGCTGTTCTGGATGAAGTCACACAGTATAAGCTTGTAGTAGCTGGGTTTGAACACTGCATCATAGGAAATGTCCAATAAAAGCCGTTAACAGGTCTGGTTACAAGTAGTTATCAGGGGGATGATCGCTTGGGCAGGGATTCTTAGAATGCCCCAAATACTACTTACCTGATTTGTGATTTCCATTCTTCTTCTATGGCCATTTTCCTTCTCGCCATTAACACCGAGACGGAATTAAGGAGAATGTGAGGTGATCATGACCATAATGGAGATGAGGCAGTTGGTGATTGCAGGTGAGAGCCCCAGGTTATCTAACCGTGTATTCCATTAGTCTCTGTGAGGCAGATGAACACGAGAACTAAAATATCTCACCAGATAGACTGTGAGTCTATTGTTTCTCCTGATTTGTGGATATTGTTCCAGGTCTTAGAAAGCTCTGTGGCTGTCATTGCTGCTTCCTTTGTACTCCACCTGTCATTACTAAAGAATGGTGGCGATTTTAATTGCAGTCAAGGTGGTTTGAATTTAGATCTTCTAAAGTTTTCTTTCAACAATTTCTCACATTCTTGACAAGTGGTGTTTCAGAGTGGCAGGCTGTTTTATAGCCCTGACTTGAATTGCAAGGGGAGAAAATTTAGAAAACCGAACAAAAGAGAACGAAAAGGAGGGGGGATGCTTACCACCCTGATTTCCTTTCTTCTCACAGCTTTAAGGGAGGGTTTGGAATAGAGTATAGGTCAAGAAATGTTGATGGTGGGCCTCTCTCTTTGAATGAGTCTCAGAAGCATTTTTACATCTCTGGTCAAGGGAAAAGGAGGCCTGGTGGTGTAGTGGTTATGAGATGGGGGCTAATTGCATTGTCAGCAGTTCAAAACCATCAGTCTCTGTGGGAGGAGGGTGGAGCTTTCTACTCCCATAAAGAGTTGGTCTCAAAAATTCAGTTCTCAGTTCTACTCTGTCCTGTCTGGACACTGAGTCAGCATCAACTCAATGCAGGTGAGTTTTGGTTTTGGTGAAGAGAAGAGAGGAGGAAACGACGGATAAAGAAGAAGAGGCCTGTGAGGTAAATGAATGGGATGAAGAAAGCTAGGAAGACCAAACTAAACTCCCTGTCTCATAATTCAGTGACTAAGTTCATTGTGACTCACAACGATCCTATAGGACAATATAGAACTGCCCATGTGGATTTCTGGGAATGTAACTGTGGGAATAGAATCGCTCATCTTTCTCCTATGAACCGCTGGTGGTTTTAAACTACCGACTTGGTAGTTAGCAGCTAACGCTAACGCCCCAAGTTACCCCTTCCTCCGTCGGTGCTCGCAGGTGATTCATGGGGCTGGGAGAGTGGTCTAGCAATTTGCTGCTTAGCGTGGCCTCTTCCAGAATAATAAACGATGTCTCTAAAAATAAATTCGTGAAGAACAGGAAGGAAAACATACTCTCAAAATAAGTCTTTTTCGGTGTTTAAAATGGTTACACAGGCTTTCTTATGGTGGAAATGTACTTGCAAGACACCAGGAAAGTGAGTGAAAGCAAAAACTTGACTGTGAATTAGTCGGTGGATGGCTGCCACATGACCGCTTCACCTTTTCCCCCACTTTACTCCCGCTTTCCTTACTGCCGCTCTACCAATGTTCTGTTCCTAGCAGCACAGGGGCACCTAAAAATAATACTGATGAGCAAGCAGAGAGGCTTGCCAAACAGACTTTTATTTTCAATAATTCCATCCTGATAGAAGCGTTGTATGAATAGCACAGCATGATGATCTGCCCAGTAACCGCGTTAGTCTGGGTGCTTCAGCGAAACAAAGCCATAGCAACCATGCATAAGACAGAGTTTCATATACAGGTTAAGTGCACATCAAGAGAACATCCCAGCCCAGTGCTGCCCAAGTCCACAAGTCCAACGTTAACCCACTAACCCAGATGTCCAATACCAATCCACAAAGTCCTCCTCCATCTCACAGAACACACACTATGACGCCGACTGCAGGAGGAAAGCGGAGTCAGTGAATGTGTAAGCGTCTCAGCACTGGCAGGGGTCTCTACACGGGTGCTCCAGCACCCAGGGCTGCATTGGGGTAGATCCATGTGGCTTCTTCTTGGGGATGTCTTGCAGGAAGTGAGCCTTGCCAGCTGAAGCAGGGAATTGGCTAAGGCAGCTACATATTGGTCTGACCATTAGAAAGCAAGAGACTCGAGAACTCTAAAGGCAAGGTTCACCGAGCCATTTATCCCTCTGTCCTTCAATTAACCCCACATGTGTTTATAGGCCAGGCTGGCACAATAAACTAACTCAGTAACCTTCTCCCAGAGACCAAATTCAAAATATGCCAATTATTCCAGTAATGTGCTTGCAGCAACAATGGTCACTTCAGGATCGCATTACTCTCAGGTGTCATGTCTTCTCAGCCTCCGTCAGTCTGAAGTAGCTCCTCTGTCTCTCTGACGTTCATGGCCCTGACGTTTGTGAAGGCCAGTGATATTATAGAAACCCCCTCCAGTTTTGTTTGATGTGTATTCTGTTAGGTCAAGGTAATGCAGTTTTACCTGGAATACCAGAATTAGGATGCATTCTTACTGCATCTCATTAGGTGAGTTTTAATGGTTTGGCTTGCACTGACTGTTAACCAGAGTTGGCGGTTCAAAACCACCTAATAGTACCACAGAGGAACAGGCCGGACAACCTGTGTCTGAGAGGCCCTAGAGCCCATCGCATCCATGGGGCCCCCACAAGTGGAATCAATTTGATGACAATGAACAAGTGTTCATTTTTATCATTTGATTCAAATGGTGTTTTTAAATTAGGGTTCTCCACTATGAAGTTTTCTTCTTTTTTGCAATTGGTAACAATTTTGTCTGAAGATACTTTAAGACGGAGTAAAGTTGTGTCTCACTTTAAAGCACTAGATTTCGCATCATTGTTGTTTCTTGCTGAGTTCCCGGTACCTTGATTAGCTGGCATTCTAAGCTAAGAAAGCATTTCCTTTTCTATTTGTATATATCAGTGTGGACAAACAGATTTCTCTTTTATTCATGAATTTATTATCCATTACTCGCTTCATTGTGCTGCATCAATTGTCTTACCTTCCAGGTGGCTCCTGTGTTCTTTGGCCATGTTCACATCGTTCTTTGAGCTCACTGACTCCGTGGCATACCAAGATGTTAAAATCTCACTTCATTCCTGCTTTGACCCACCGTTGGAACCTCCAGTGATCTTGATTTCTTTAGTACGGAGAGATATTTAGAAACCAGGATTTGGCCATTAACTCTTCTCATTGCTTCGGCAATGTTGCTGCTTCCAGGTTATTTTAGTGGATGTACGCACCATCTCTCGGTGTGTGTCTTAGTTACATGTGGCAGAGTAGGCTTCATGTCGAGCTGCTAAGCACAAGGTCAGCAGTTCCACTCCACCAGCAGCTCCAGGGAGACGAAGCTGTATGCTCCAGCAAAGATTGTCAGGCTCAGAAACCCCAAGGGGCAGTTCTACTCTGTCATCTAGGGTTGCTATGAATCAGAATTAACTCGATGCTAGTGATCTGGAGTTTGTATCTATATTTGTTAAAAACTATGAAATTACATCTTTACCTCCACTTACAGCTTGACTCCACAAAGTTAATTTGAAGTCCTCCCTTTGCATATTTGTGTCTTCCTAAGAGACTTGGTTCCTTGTCCTCATACGTCATCATTCATCTGATGCTGTTGGTCCTCTGATCTGCTCAGGCATCCCTCCTTAGAGTCCTGAACTTTGCCAGATTGCCTTCTTGTCAGCTCCGATGCACTCTTTAGGCAAGCCCAGACAAGCACTGGACTGCTTTTCCTGCGGGACAGAGAGGAAGGCATTACGACTACAGGTAGACTCTGTATCTTTAAGCATTTGTAGACAACTCAGAACAGATGCATATGGTTTTTAAAATTTACCCTTACTTTATCGCAAGAAGAAGAGGCCTGGTGGCCTAATATGTTGTGTATTGGGCTGTTACCCTCAAGTCAGCCGTTTTAACCTGCCAGTTATTCTCTAGGAGCAGGTGAGGCACTGGGTTCCTGTGTAGATTTACACCCTTGGAAACCCATAGGAGCAGTTCTACTCCCTCTGGATAGTCACCATGAGTAGGAATAGACTTGATGGCTAAGGGTTTACTATAGGAGCCCTGGTAGTGCAGTGACTAAAGTGCTCGGCTCCTAAGTAGAAATACAGTGATGTTAACGCACATACGGCAGCCTGCTTTTTTATTTTTTAAAGGATTTTCAACCTAGGCAACCCTCTGGTTTCAGTTCTACAGGGTCCTAGAAGTCAGAGAAGACTCCAGGCAAGTGAGTTTAAAGGATAGGTTCCCAAACTTCTTTGGCCTACTGCCCTGTGTTCAGGAAAAAACAAACCAAAAACAGCACCCCCAAAACCAAAGCAAACAACTCCTGCCACAATAGCACACAATCCAGGATAAAGCGCAGGTGTCTGACTTTTCCAATCACTTGCAGCAGTCCAGCATCCCCAGGGGATGTACTACCTACTTCGGGAAACACAGATTTAATGCAACAAAAGGCTTGCTATCTTTCCAATGCCTTCAAGTGGCACATGCAGCAAATGCAAGCGACTGTGATGAAGAATTTGTTAGAGGTCTGTGTAGTTGGCTTTGTGTCAGGTTGTTAACCGCGTCAGCAGTTAAAGGTACCAATCTGTGGAAGAAAGATGAGGTTTTCTACTTCCTTAAAGATTTATAGGTTCAGAATCTCAAGGGTTGGTACGAGTAGCAGTTGACTCGATGGAAGTGAGTCTGGCGATTTGTTTTATTGGAGAGGTTGGCTCAACGGTTTCAAAGCAATAGCAAAATTATGTAACATTAAAATGTAAGTAGAAGTAGTCCATGAATCCTAGGTTAGTAAGCCAGTGAGCATATTTTTAAATTAAGCTTTCTGTATTAGCAAGTTATTTTGACATCATACAACTACAATAGTAAATTAGCAGCAGTGTTATTTAAAAAGGGAGGCAGACTAAATGTTGTGAAAATATCAACATTTTCAAAATACTTTACAAAGTCAGTGCACTTGTGATCCAAATTCCATCACAAATTTTCAAAGAAATGGAAAAACTAATTACCAAATTTATATGAGAGAGAAAGGAACCTAGGACAAACACACACACCCACAGACACTATTCAAATTTTTCACAAAGCTAAGTGGGTCTTTCACTCCCAGCCTTTCAAACCTACTTTATTGCCATGCTAACACGCAGCCTGGGACTGGCACAATGGCAGGAAGACCAATGGATGATAATAGACACCTCAGAAGAAGAACCACGTATATACAGACACCTCCATTTTTAAATAAAAACTACAACCTATTAAATGAGTGAGAGACAGCTTTTCAACGAATCATGCTGGAAAACTGGATCTTCACCTGCAGGAGAATGAAACAAGAGCCAAACTTCATCCCATGACCCCAAACATTACCAAAGATGACCCAGAGGTGGCCAAGAACCATATGAAGAATTGTTAAGCTCATTAGCAATGAGAGAAATACAAATGAAAGCAATGAGTTTCCATCGCACACCATCACTTTTCAAAAAATTCAATAAACTAGAAATTAAGAAGTGCTGCAGAGGATGCAGAGCAAGAGGAACGCTGTAACCCTGCTGGTGGGAGGGGGGCGCCGTGCCGGAAGCCAGCGCGACGCGTGCGGCCATCAGCACACGCAAAGCCAAGTCCCTTATGACCTGACCTAGCAATCTCTCTCCTCTCTCCAACTTCTACGAAGAAATTAAGAGGAAAACACAAACAGACATAAGTACACCCATGCTTCTTGCCGCGATTTCTGCAATAGCAAAAACAAAGAACCAACCCCCGAACCCCAGAGCCATGGCTAAACAAGTTCTGGTACATTCATACGATGGAATCTTATACATCAACAAGGAGCAGTAACACTCTTACGCACAGAAAGACATGGACAAATCTAGAGATCTTAGGCTGTCGATATTACAAATTGACATATTTAATCTCCATTGTTATATGCAAAACTAAAGGAGCAATGTGGCTTGGGCACCAAAAAACGACTTGATGCCCGCGAGGAGGCCAGCAACAGGCATGGGGAAAGGGGGAGGGGATACATAGGAGAGGGCAGGTTAAAAAAAAAAGTTTCCATTAGAGAAAATAAACGCACAAAACCCCTCCAGACTCCCCAGTCTTTAGATGTAATAAACATTGGTCTGAGTGGCTAAACAATGAACATTGAAGCGAACTTGAAGTCTTCAGTGACATACAAGTTCATTTCAAGCATATGGCGGGGTGGGGGAAAGGTAGTCAAATTACTTGAGTGTTTTATTGACCCAATTTTAACGTAATTAAAAATATTGTTTATGTATTACATGTGGCATTTAAACATACATATTGGTATAATGAAACAGGCACACAAAGCTGACTTACCAATTATTGTAGTAAGTCTGAGGTACTGTTTAGGAGTAAATTGCACCGCAGGTGCCTGTTACCTTATAGTCTTTATTTCAGAGTTTAAGTCCCGTGTGAAGTGTAGCTCATTTTGTAATGCCTAACGTGTTCCAACATCTAGTCACATCCTCCATGTGGGAAAACACATTCACTTTGGTTTCAAAATTTGAAACTTCGAGGATCTGATACTAATTTAGATCCTACTGACTTACTGGCTCATTCAGGGACAATGCTGTCATTTCTGTTAGCTTGTCTCCTCCCAAAATAGGTGGAACTGCTTTCAATAAATATTCTGGTGCCAAATCTCTGACGGGGTTGGAGAAGAGGCACCTTAGTGATGAGATCGCCCCCCAAAGGCGGTTCCTTGGGACGGGCGGTAGACGTCCGAGGTGAAGAGCGCCTGCAGCAGGCACGCATCCCGAGAGGATGTGGCAAAGCAAAGGCAGTGAAGGAGCCAGAAGGCCAAGGGAACTGATGATAAGCACTACTGACTTCACTCATGTAACGTATATGTACTAAGGGCTTGGGATGCCCTGGAGTGCTTGCTTTGTGCATACATAAATAAACATGCCTCTTTATTCCATTTTCCTACGAACCCCTGAAGCCCCTTTGACATATTCCTCACCCCTGAACAGCCTGCAGTCTAGTAAGTGAGGTTTCTGTTAACATTTATGATACAAGGTGTCTCAAACATCTCACTGCAGCTGTTTACTTTGGCGAATTTGACAAGCATTTGCCAAACTACTTTCCATAAGGTTTACATCACTCTATAATGAGAGTTGGAAAAGTAATTTCTAAATATTACTTAAAATCCCCACTCCACACAGGATCTTGTGTATTGGGAAGGCAAAGTGGAAGAAGGGTTTTGTTAACAATTTTAGACTTCCTCAGGACATTTTTTCCCTGCACATTTTCTTCTTCTTCCGAGTTGCTTAACAGGTACCAGGGAAGTGGTAATGCTTTTCTGAGAAACAGTGGCTAGTGGCTACATTTTTCTAGATGTTGACGGTACAGGACTGAACTCCAAGGGGTATGGAAATGATCTTCTTGTCCAGAGGTTGGTAAACTGTGGAGACAGAACAGCCAATCCTGTTCCACACCATTAAAAATCAAAGAGCCAAAAAGATACTTTTACAAACAAATGAAATCACAATTATCTGAACCCTATCCAAAATCCTTTACAATTTTCTGTTACTTCAGAGCCACACATGCCTACTCATAAAACGACATATGGTTTGAGAGGCGCAGTTTGCTGACTCGTTCTAGTCAAATCACTATTGGGTTGTTGGCCTGTTTATTGCCTATTAACTATATCCCAAACCATCGAGTCAATTCCAAGTCATAGTGGCCCTGTGTAGAGTAGGATACAACTGGTCCTCTGGGTTCATGAGACGTCAACTCGCTACAGTAGACAGCCTCAGCTTCCTGGATGGAGTGGCTGCTGGTGTCAAATGGCTAACCTAACGGGCAGCTGCCCAACTCAGTCATCATGCCGTCAATTGTTCAGCGACTGGTACATGAGAGGCATTCAGCTTAAAGCTCCCGGGACTTTGCAAAAGCAGGTGATCATTTCATAACAAACGCTTCCCTGAGAGATTACGTGGCTGAGAGAAACCCATTTTGAGGTTATGGAAGAAATTACAGATTGCTCTTAAGTGATCTTCAATAAATAAATGATGAAGTCTGACATTTACACCTGTGCCTATGTATCTTCATTTTTCCCTCTAGAGAAAACACTGGAGAACATAGCAGTTTGGGGGAAAGTAATTAAGGAACTCAGAAGTAACACCGGAATATAAAGGTCCTCAGGCCGGATTACTGTTGGAGTTGGGGAGCAGACAGTAGGGAAGGTGTGCAGTGGGAGTCTGTCATTCTTCGTAGCAGAAGCTCCCCTCTCAGCTAGGAAGGTGCAGACAAAGCCTACTGAAGAGAGGGGAGATGCAGACCATAATTAATTCTCATGGTTAGTGCAATTTCAACTAGCTAATAACAGACAAGGCAGTTCAAGAACATTAACACTTTGAGCCATAGGCAATCAAAACGGAGGGCTCATTCTGCTCAAGTCATAATACAGGTTATAGATTATAATGTTGCTGGGAAGCAACTATTTGCATACCCTAAAAGGTATAGCTTCTGCTTAGAATATTTCAAGAGAACTGCTATAGAATTCTGAACATTAAACAGAATTACCAGAGGTAAATCTCATGGAGCTAGAAAGAAATGATTCTACAATCATGGTTTTACAATTATATATTTGGATGATTATCACATCAGTTTAATTTGGCTATCTTGGCAAAAACTGAAAATGGAAGAGTGGCGCAGTATTTTATAATACTACAGGTCAGCAGAGTCTCTATTCAGACCCTATGGAAACATGTATTCCTTTCTCATCAAATGATACCTCTCTCTTATTCATAGATTTAGATACATAAAGTAATATATACGCAAATAAGACACAATGATCACAGAGAGGGTTTGTAAGCATTGATGCTAACTTGTGGGCACACATTGATTTTAAGTGTATCTTTTACTTTAAATAGCTTTGATTTTCTGTCTAGAAGACAAAAGGGAACATTAATAGGTGTCACTTACTGAGTTTTCCTAGTTGAATGTTAGCGCTTTTAAGAACAAGTCAAAATTCATCACTTTCCACTTTGGAAGATTAAAGGAACCAAGATGCTAAAGAATGTCAGGAATATATTTTGTGCAGCCAGACTTTAAGAGGAACTGAACAGAGACCATACATGCCATTTGACTTTAAAGTAGAAGTCTGTTGGTCTATAATGTAATCCAATTAGGATCTGTCCAACTTGAAATCTGTAACAGAGAAGATATGAAATATGTTTCCTGTATCTATTTACCATAAATAAAATAGAACTTCATCACTGCAGTTCAGCAGTCCCTATCTGCTCAATGGGTTTTCTAGATGGCTTACATAGCAGTTTCTGAAGCTTAGGGTATAATTTGCTGAGAGATTTATATCTGTTCCTAGCTGGTCGTAAGGGCGAGAAAGAAGATAGGCTTCTAATGTCAATGCTGAAGTTGAAGCATGAAGGAAAAACTGCTCAGCACTCTTCTTGGTCCAAGGTATAGGAGTCTAGCTCCGGGGTTTTTGATTTTAGGTTTGGATTTCAAAGCAACTTTCCGAGCACAGGATAAATCGAGAACAACGTAACTGACATCATTTGAAGGTATCTTTAAATTTGTTCCTGTACGAAATCTGTGGGAAACAATGAGGGCAAAATGGAACAATTAAAGTTCCTGAAATGGAAAACACAATGTATTAATTCTGGAAGCACAGTGTGAGACTTGATCAAGATCAAAGGTGAGTAGGGAGTTATATTCGAAGGGTTTGCAGTCTTACTGATAGTGTTTGACTGGACTGTGTCCTAGTTCTGTAATTAGACTTTAGCAAGCCTAGAAAAATACTTACATTTTCTTGTTTTGTTGGTGTGCTTCCAGCATTGATAACCAGTAGCTTAAGACATTCCGGTTATAGGTCAGGTCCGAGGCCTTATTGCAGATCCAGGGAAAATTACTTTTTGAATAATACATGGCCCAACCTTCAAATGTTAATAGGTTAGGAGGAGTTCAACTCTGAGCATTTACACATTCCAAGTAACCAGACTATACATGATTTTTACTTTCTCTTAAATGACTCCAAAAATACAATTTCAAAAAGTGTCCACATACACCCACAGCAGTAAGTTCAGACACATTCACTTTTTTTTACGTTTGTCTTTTTTTTTCTTTTTTTTACATTTTATTAGGGGCTCATACAACTCTTATCACAATCCACACATATACATACATCAATTGTATAAAGCACATCGGTACATTCTTTGCCCTAATCATTTTCAAAGCATTTGCTCTCCACTTAAGCCCTCTGCATTAGGTCCTCTTTTTTTCCCCCTCCCTCCCCGCTCCCCCCTCCCTCAGGAGCCCTTGATAATCCACAGATTGTTATTTTGTCATATCTTGCCCTATCCGGAGTCTCCCTTCCCCCCTTCTCTGCTGTCCATCTCCCAGGGAGGAGGTCACATGTGGATTACATTCACTTTTTAAAGAGGATAAGCCATGGATTTTTCTTTGACAATTTAAAAGATTATTATAATATGTAGAAAATGTTATGCCCTCAACCTTCCTCATGCCGCGACCCTTTCATACAGTTCCACATTGTGGTGACCCCCAACCACAAAATTATTTCCGTTACTACTTCATCACTGTTATTTTGCTACTGTTATGAATTGGGCGACCCCTGTGAAAGGGCCGTTTGACCCCCCAAAGGGGTCACAACCCACAGGTTGAGGACCGTCGTGTTAGGGAATATATATTTCCTGTATGTCTGAAAAAAGACATTCAATATATTGTGTGGAATTTTTCCTTCTTCTCTCATAGCAGCAGCATAATTGAAAAAAAAAACCTGAGTATGATAACTCAATGCAAATGCAATCTCATGTTAGAAGTAAGCTGCCTTAGCGACGAAATCAGATACCAGAGCTTTTCTACAACAGGATTAAGCAGCGCTGCGAATTACCTAGAATCAATTCTCATGGGACACTGTTGGAAACATCATGATACTGAATTGAGAAAACACTTTTCTTATGGAAAAATCACGTCCGAGCTGGCCAGTTATGTTATCCAAGATAAGTTTGGTGATTATCCTGTAAATTAACATCGATTTTTGTATAGACTCCAATATTGCCGATCTCTGAGAAATCATCCTGGTCTCCAGAAGGGCCAGTTGCAGAGGTATGGCACATACCTTCTGGTGCAGAGGCTGTCTGAGGACACGAATGGCCGAGTTTACCACACCACGATGAAGACTAGCTTAAACACAGCAGAAGACAAAAACTTCCCCCAAACCCCAGAGACTAAAAACTACGTATTTATTGTTACTGGCGAACCCACAAGGTGGCACTAAAGAGAAAAATGACTAAAGTGAATATACAAGGAAGACTTACATAATAAATCCTATACTGAGAATTAACCAATTTTATGAAAGGGTCAACTTTTATTTAATAATTCACAAATCGTCTCCTTCAGGTGCATTGCTTTTCCCCTCCCACAAACTGTTGAGAGGAAAAATGCTTCATTTTATGACACAGTTGGTTATTTTTCAAGAGTCAGCAGTTTGCATTTTCTGTGGATCCCTTTTGCAGGGACGACTTTGTACAGATATAAACTGGTCAACTGTTTGGCATATAAATGATGATCATTGCACTTTTACGTTTTGTATAGTCCCCAGCACTTAGTTTCTTAATATAAAAGGCAATCAGTGTAACAACATATTATATGAGCTGGGGGCCTTTCAAACATTCCTGGGAAAATTCCATTATTTCTCAAGTCCATTTTTTCATGAACTTTTTGAAGATCCTTTTAGTGAGATTTTTAATATTTGTAATAATACCCCATAGCCAAAAGTCTAAATGTTCGAGTTTCAGGAATATTTCTGCATTCCCAAATTCCTACTTTCTTTTTAAGCCATTGAAAAGTGCCTTCTGGGTGTGTGGAAATGTTCTCAGAAAACAATGTGTGTCTCAAACAAATTTGGTGTAGTCTTAGTATCCAATCCTGAGACTGAAGATGGGTTCTGAATTAGGGTATCATGAGCTGAAAGGAAGAGTTTCCCTTTACTGACTATGCACAAGCTTTACTGACTATGCGCAAAGAGATGGAGTGAACCAGAAGCTGCTCTTCAGTTCCGAGGGAAGGAACTATGCTATTTGCACACAGACCTAAAACTTGAAGAGGGAAAAAACACAATAATTCATTCCTGTGTTAGGCTGAGTTGTCTAGAGAAACAAAACCAGTGACACTCAGATATTTATAAAAAGAACTTTCTATCAAGATAAAATTATATATTAAGAAATCATTCCAGCCCAGTCCAACCAACGTCCGTGGTCCTCTTCAGACTCTGGTAGCCCAAGACTGATGACACCGAAAAGTGAAGCGGGACGCAGGGACATCAGCCTGTGAACACTGGGATCCAAGGTCGACGGAAGCAAGGTGGGGCGCCAACAGTTCTCTGGAGAACCACAGGGTGCTGCCCTTGGTGGCAGGCAGAGTCCCAGCAAGGAGGCCAGTCAAGGGCAAGAGAGGGAGTTCTTCCTGCCTCGCTTGCAAAAGGCCATACCCTAATGAGGCATCCTCAGGCTGTGACCTGAGGGATAGGTTGGACTCCACCTCTGCACCTTCACACAGACATAGTGGACTGACATCTAAGTACAACTCCTTTGCCTAGTATCCCGGTAGGAATTTAGTGTAGTTGACAATGTGATTTAAATTTTTAGCATTATTTTGCATGTTCATCATGAACTATTTTCTAGCAGAAAGTCTGCTTCTGACACAGACATTAAAATGTCCTTGACCAGGAAGCTGACTATGCAAGAACAGGGTTTAATATTACAATATTAAAAATAAGACACCGTGTGCCAAAATCAGCTTTTAAAAAAATCACACCTAGGCATATGACTTCCATGTTAGCTGTATTTTAATACTACACTAATTCACCATATTTTTGTCAATTTATCCACAATGATCATCTGATAGCTAGATTTAATATTCTACTTAGTATAGTTATATTTATATATCAAATAAGGGGCTGTGATGATTTTTTTCTCTTAATGTAAAGAGATGGGATAAATTACTGTAAGAAAGATTAACATTTACAGATTAGAGTACGTGGAGGCACTAAAGCAGGATGTGTTTCACCTTTATGTGCGTTTACACTCAGTATGTCTTTTATGCAGATACTGACTGTGGTTTGAAAGTGGTGAGGCGCCGTTCAAATCGTGTAAATTTGATCTGTCAAACCATCTTGGGTCAAAGGGGAATATTTTTAATGCATCCACAAGTTAAGATTTGTAAAGCACATAAACTGCTTGTTCTGCAGTATGAAAATAAGCTATCGTCAACTCTTTCAACTACTTAGTTCTCAATCCAGGATGGATAATGCTGTGCTTTCTATAATCATTATTTTATAAAATTATAATTATTCTGCGGAGGGTCACACTACACTATTCTCTATTTATTCACTTCACGTAACAAACACCCAGGTAGCACTTCTGTACGCTAGTAAGAGTAGAGCTCAGAGCTGTCTGGTTCTGCCCTACACTCCTAGTTCAGTGTCTCACCAACTTCATAACTTATATAAAGAGTTTCAGCTATGCACTCAGACTTGTTACAGTTGCTTACCTTTCTGAGAACAGGATAGCATTATGGTTACCTGTAGAAGTTACAGAACAACATGACCTGATTTGGAATCTGAGCATTGCCACAGCTGTTGATTGAAAAGGGCTCTCACAAAGGTATGTTGCAGTTCTAACCCTTGCTAGGTATGACGGTAGCTTTTTAGCACATAGGATTCTTGCAGACGCCCTCGGTTGGCATGAGGTCATCCTGGAGCAGCGTGGGTTCTAATCCTGTGTGGCTGGTGTTCTCGTAAAAGAGGAGCAGCACGGACTTAGGGCAGCCATGTGAGGATGCATCTGACAACCCGTGAATTTTTCAATTTTAAAAATGTTAAATTTTTTAAAAATTTTGAAAACTCATGAAACAATATTTATTGTAAATTAGGTGCGTGTTTAATTTTCAGATCACTAACTTTGTATTCAACAATTTAAACTACTAATCAAAGTCCCAATAGTTCACCCTTCATCCACTCGATTTCTCTTCTCCCTCTTGTGGACCGCCTTATTCCATTTCACCTAATGAAACACCTGTTAACAGCCTAGCCCATTGCTTTGTCTTTCCTCCATGGCCTCCCAAATTCCAAAGCCTGTTCCCTTTAGCATGGAAGTCCTCGTCTTGGTTTCCCCCCTCGTTATAAGAGTGGTCTCATATCACACTTCTCCGTCTGTGACGGCTAATTTCATGCATCATCATATTCTCTAGTTCCATATGCCAGGACATGATTTGTGGTTTGGTGTTGGTAGTTTTAGTGATGCATACTATTCTATTGTGTGTTTGTGTCAGTTTCTTTATCCGTTCTTCTACACTTAGGTTTTTTCCATCTTCTTGTTCCAGCTTACAGTGTTGCATTGAACATGGATGTGCTTATGTCTGCTCCTGGTACGGCTCTTACTTCTTTATGATTTACACCCAGCAGCGAGATTACCAGGTCCTATGGAATTTTTATTCTCAGCTTGATTTCTTACCGATGACTTTATGGCTCTGGGTTTTACTTTTAGGTCTTTGATCCATCTTAAGTATGTTTCTGTTCATGGGGTGACAGGTCTTGTTTCATTCTTCTACAAAATGGAAATCTAATTTATCTAATGCCATTTGATGGTTTTAGGACCTTTTTTGAAGATAAATTTTCTTTAGGTGGAAGGATTTATTTCTGGCATCTCTATTTGGTTCAACTAGTCTATGTACCAGTGTCATTGTGCCAGTACCAGGACGTTTTCGATAATGTGGCTGTACAATGGGTTGTGAGGTCCAGAAGGGCGAAGCCTCCTCCTTTGCTTTTCTTAAGTATTTTTTATTTTTATACCTCCTGGGTATCTTTCCTTACCACATGAAGTTAGTAGTGTCTTCTTCATGTCGTTAAAGAACGCATGTGGAGTCCGGATCTGAATTGCAATTGTATTCATAAATATTCTTTAAGTGGTTCTCTTTCGGCTTCTTGTAGAAGCATAGTTTCGCTGTACACGTCCTAGGTTTTTCTGGTGAGGCTTATCCTTTATTCCTAAGTACGTCTCATTGTTTGTGTGGATATTGTAACTAGTATTGTTTACTTGATTCCTTTTTCTCATATTCTTCCCGTATTGCTCTCATTAGCACACAGGGATCAGATTATGTGTATGTTAATCTTGTATCCTGCCACGTTGCTGAGTCTCCTCAGATTGTTTCTAACAATTTTCTGAATGTTTGGGGGATTTTCTATGTATAAAATCATATAATCTTCAAGTAGTGAGACTTTGACTTCTTCCTTGCCAATCCACATTCTTTGATTTCCTTTGACTGTCCAATAGCTCTGGCTAATCATTCCAGCACAAGGTTGAATAATAAGAGTGATGAGTCTGTCCGATTCCCACTCACTAGGCGGGGATCTTTGCCGCTTTCCTACATTGACGAAGAGAGTGGCCTTTGGTTTATAATCTATGGCCTTAATTGTGTTGAGAAATTTCCCATCTAATTCCCATTTTGTTGATTGTTTTCATCAGGAATAAGGGGTGGATGTTGTCAAATGCCTTTTCTGCATCAAATGATATGACCATATGGTTCTTAACAAAAGATCTTAAGAGTAGCAGTTCGCAACCTGTGGGTCGTGACCTTTTTGGGGATCAAAGGGCCCTTTCAAAGGGGTTGCCTGGTTCGTAACAGTATCAACATTACAGCCATGAAGTAGCAACAGAAATAATTATGTGGTTGGGAGGGGTTCACATGTGAGGGACTGTATTAAAAGGTCGCAGCCTTAGGAAGGTTGAGAACCACTGTCTTAGAGACTTGGAGTGGGGGGGAAGGGCTATGGCCTGGTCTACACATTGAATTAGACTTCTAGCTTCTAGAATTATGGCATAACATTTCTGTACTAATATGTTAACCACAGTTTATGATGTGATCTGAGCCTTAGAAACCTAAGACAGTCACCAACTAATTAAATTAGTTTAGGCACATTAATTTCTTTCAGTCTCATTTTTTTCAAATAGGGATCATGGTAGCAATGATCCTGTTGGGGTCATTTTCACGATAAATGAGATATTCTAAAGTCGCTCAACAACCATAGGGCACGTGGCAAGTTCTCGGTGTTGTTAGTTGCGGAGCTGGTTCTGACACACAGGGACTGCATGTACAGCAATGCCGCACCACCTCACAGCATTGCTCTGTTTCACATTAGTGCTGCGGCTGGGGCGCCGCTTTATCTGAGGTTCTTCCCATTGTCTTGCTGCCTCTCTAGTTTACACTGAAGTTCGAAGTTACCATTGATCGGGTCTCTCCTGATACCATGTCCAATGTGCGTCAGGTGACATTTCACCATGCTTGCCTCTAGGGAGCCTTCTGGCTGCACTTCTTCCAGGACCGGTGTGCTTCTTCTTATAGGCCACAGTATGATCTTCACCAAGACCGCAATCAAAGGTAACAATTTTCCTTCGGTTTTCTTTATTCATTGACCACAAGGGACTGAAAATACCATGGCTGTGGTCAGGCTCCCCTTAGTCATCAAAGAGGAACCCGCCTTTTGAACACCTTTCATAGGTCTTTTGCAACAGCTATTCCCAGTTCGGTATGTCGTTTGGCTCCCTGCCTGCTGCTTCCGTGGACATTGACGGTGCACTCAGTTAAAATGAGATCGTTGGCACTCCCATACTGCTCTCTTTATCATGGTGTTGCTTATGCTGCGAGGGCCTGTGTTTTCTTGATGCCGAAGGGAAATCCACATTGAAGGCTGCGTTCTTTGTTAGTCATCAGTACGTGCTTTCAATCTTCTTTACTTTTAACCAGCTAGGGTACATGATCTGCACATAGCAGGCTGTTAACGTGCCTTCCTGTAATCCTGAGTTCAGTTTCTCAGGTTACTGGCTGAGCACACAGATGGAGTAAGGATGATGAAAGCATACAGCCCTTCCAGTAACTTAGTCCTGATTTTAAACGATGCGCTATCCTCTTGTTCTGGTACAGCCTCTTTGTCTGCACACAGGCTCAATAGGAGCAATATGAAGTCTTTTGGAATTTCCATTCTTCGCAAAGTTATCCATAATTTGTTATGATCCACACAGTTGAATGCCTTTGTGTAATCAATAAAACACAGGTTGACTTCTTATTTGTATTTTCTGCTTTTCTGTAAGCTCCATCTGCCATCAGCCATAATATCCATCATTCTCCACCTTTCTCTAAATCTAGCTTGAATCTCTGGCAGTTGTCTGTCAATGTACTGCTATGCCCACTTAAGGATATTTCCAGTGAAAGCTTACTTGTACTAATATATTGGTGGATAGTTGCCAGAGTGAGCCGAATTACCTTTCTTGGGAACTGGCACAGATGTGAGTCTTTCCCAGTCAGTGGAGCAGGTGTCTGTCTTTCCCATTTCTTGCTGTAGGTGAATGTGTGCTTACAGTATTATCTGTTTGACAAAACAGCTCAATTGCTATCTGTTAACTGCACAATTCCCAGAGCCTTGTTTTCGCTGATGCCTTCAGTGTAACTTGGACTTCTTTTTTCAGTACTGTCAGTTCTTGATCAGCTGTTCTCTCCTGGCGTGAACTGAACATTGGTTGATCAGTTTTTTTGGCTCTCGATTCCTTCCTTATCATTTTGTTACTTTGTTTTGTTGAATTTTTGTCCATTCAATCTTTCAACATTGCAGTTGGAGGCCTGAAATGTTCTTTCAGCTTGAGAAAGTCCTCGATAAACCTTTACCATTACCTAATTCTTATATAATTAATTCTTGTCATAGTTATGTATTTGAACAACTTAAGTTCATGACAAAAATATGTTGGTATCTTATAGTTTTCCTTTCTTCAGCTAGTAGACTAGTTAGTTCAGACTAGTTCAACATAATGTATCCCTAGAAAATGACCCAATTTCTGTTCTGTGTGTAAAATCTGGTGCCTATTATGCTTGCAAGCTTTATAAATATATAAGATTTCCACAATACATACTTTGCCTTTTTATAGAGTTTGCCTCCTGAGCTTATAAAACAAAGAACCCAGAGCAAACACTGAAGTTTTACGTTGTCATTGATCCAGTGTCAGAGTGGAACTGAGCTCCACAGTGCTTCATCAATGTTTTTTGGGGGGGATGGTGGTGGTGGAGGGGGTAGTATACATTAACAGGCCTTTCTTCTGCTATGCCTCTGGAGGATTCGCTGTCAGTGATTTGGTTAGCAGCTGTATCTGTAACTGCACTACCCAGGGACTATAGCCAACTGTGTGTGTTACTGAGTTGATTCCAACTCATAGTGATCCTGTAAGCCAGAGCAGAACTGCCCGATAGGGCTTGCTAGGCCGGATGCATTACTGGAGCAGATTCCTAGGTCTTTTCTTCTGTGGTGTTACTGGATGGGTTTGAACCAAAGAGCTTGCTGTTAGCAGTGAAGCATTTAATTGTTGTGCCACCAGGCCTCCTTGATTAGGACCCCCCAACACCCCACCTTGGTGGAAACATAACTTTCCAGAGATCCCAGTTATCTCTTCTGTGCGTATAGTTTTCAATGCTTGATTGGGAAATACCCTGGATATTTGGTCAGATTTTTCCTTACATTTCCCATCTATTTTCTGCTTAGACTTAACCTTGTTTTGATGTAAGAATAATCAGAAGACTTTCAATAATTCTATAGCAATGCTAGTGGGGGTGGGGTAATGACAGCTTGAAAGTTATTTGAAAAGTTCAAACCTACCTTCTGCTCCACAAAAGACCTGGCAATCAGATTTGCTTCCCCAGAGATTATAGCTTAGGGACCCCGACCACGTGTTCTACTTGGCTCCATGGAGTTGCTTTGACTTGACTTGAGATTGATTCAATGGCCTACAACAAGTAAATATATTAATGCATTAAGGGATTAAGGGACAATTCCATAGTTTCACCAATGTTTATGTGAGGAACAAAAGACAATGACATTTAGATGTAATTTCTATTCACATAGATCTTTAAAAACAAACAGAAGTCAGACAACTCCCAGTTAAATCAAAGGCCTTATCTATAGTGACAAACTACTCACATCATGGACATTTCCATGTTTCCATATTAGGGCTAATTTTAACCAATTCTCTTTCCATCCTCAAGATGGTGAGGAACGTTCTACCCACCAGGGTCGTTCTTGTGGAAATCCCTCACCACTGCTGACAGGTGCAGTGGCGCCACATGTGAAATCAACAAGTTGTGCAATATGAAAAGATTAATAAACCAGACAATAATATGAATTTTTCCAAAATAAAAATTTCATCACAATTTCACAAAAGGCAGTTCATTTTGATCATTTACAGGGACAAGGTGAAGTATAAATTTAATTAAAAACAACTTCTCTTTGGACTCATGAATATTAAATATTCAGACTGTTTCCATTTTTACAAGTCAACTAGGGCCACAAAATTGACTTCACGGAAAAATCATAATATTATTCAAACAAATTTGTGTTTTCATTTTTCTGTTGTCACATGGCGGTAACCAGCTTCTCCATATTCATGTCAGCATGGTCCCCAATTGCGTGTGGTCTGCAGGAACTCAGCCCTCACAGCACACGCATTGACCCTGTTTGACTGCCAGTTTGGGGAAGGTTTGATCCTTCCTCTCTGCTCCACTACTCCATTACATAGATGGCTTAAAGAACAGAGATTGTCTTGAAGTTAGTTGTGGAGGTTAGGAGTTCAAATCCAGGGTATTGGAAGAACCATGCTCCCTCAGCTCTAGAGCAAGATCTTTCCTTTCCTCTTCCAGTTTCCGCAGGCTCTGGGCGCTTCTCAGTGACTGGGCTTTGAAATGCATCTTTACATGGTGGCCCTCTTCCTCCAGTGACTTTATCCTCTCGCCTGCTCTCCTCTTTTAGAAACCGTCTCTCAGATGGAATCAGAGTCCTCTCTCATTCCTAAGTGACAAACCTCATTTCCAAACAGGGTCACATTTCGATACAAGGATGAGGGCTTCCACCTTTTCTTTTGAGGGGGCACAATTCAATCCATATCATATTTGCTATTAAACATTTTATAGTGTCTCTTTACCCATTAAAAAGGTAAAAATTAAACATTTCTCAATGGAGATAATTGAGAAATCTATTGAAAGCAGAGAGGGTAATATATCAGTTTCTAAGTCTTTCATAAAAGTTAAGAACTAGTAGCGTTTGCCTAGTCCCAATTCTCCACAGTCAGTCACCCCCAAAACTGAGCTCATTCAGTCACTGGACTTAGGTTGTGTAAGCAGCTGGGGCTGACTCGGGCTCTATCTAGCTCTTTCTCCTGAGCAACAGCTGCTTCTGGATGAGAAGCAGTAATCGCACTTGAAGGGGCCGAGAATCCAAGGGCACTTAAATTGCACCTCACCATACAAACCAGTTTCCAAAGGAGAGCAAAAAGAGCTCAGGTGTAAACAATTAAAGCATAAAGTCTCTGCTCTGAAGCCAGCACATTCACGAAAGGCAGTTCATTTTGATCATTTACAGGGACAAGGTGAAGTATAAATTTAATTAAAAATAACTTCTCTTTGGACTCATGAATATTAAATATTCAGACTGTTTCCATTTTTACAAGTCAACTAGGGCCACAAAATTGACTTCACTGGAAAAATCATAATATTATTCAAACAAATAAATGTGTTTCTGAGAAAAAACATCATGTACTTGGAAAGCTCGATATTTCCCTAGGGAAATGCATGGCTCCAGAACTGGCCCAGTCAAAAGTGTCTTTATCCCAGTGGCTCACAACACAGAAGGCCCATAACACCAATATTCCTTGGTAGAAATATCAGGGTATTATTTCTTGATATTTTTGTTGGACACACAATCTAACAGAAACACAGGATAGAAATAGCAGGTTCTAAGAAGATATTACTATTTTTCCAAAGACCCTGCTTCTGAGGGTGAGGGTGCTAAAACACTTTCAGAAAACACAACACCATAAAATCAAACAAAACCTCACTTGGATGCTTTTATAACATTGATATGAAAGGCAGAAATATCCATACACTTGACCTTGATAGTCAATTTATTGAGTGAGGCTACATTTGGGGAATCAGTGCATTAAGAGGTCATGTCCAGTCTACTTGAATTTCAAAAAAATCATTTATTAATTCAGTCACATTTAGTAAAGCCTTTACTAATTGGTACATATATATTCTTTATCTCAAAATATCTGAGAGTTTCCTTGTTGTAGCACTGAAAAGAACATGAACACATTGAAAAGGCATAAAGAACGGAAATGTGCCCCATCTTTTCATGACGACTAGCAATACTGAGTGTGTAAACTTCTTCATTAGGTGGCGGCTGTCAGACCCCAGCGAATGGTTCCAGACCTTTCTGATCATCAACGTGTGATGAATCCATGGACTTCAGATCAATAACCTGAATTGGCAGATTAAAACATGAGGTCAGGTGATCTGAGAAGGGTCCCACCATTCCGTTCCCCTGCTGTGTGATGCTATGAAAGCAAAATAGGTAACGCTGCGCCTTGCTTCTTCCAATGCATTTAGCCAGATACATATGGGCAGCAAGAGCACAGCGATGTAAAAACAGAGCAGAAAAAAGTAACTTGAACAGAATGTGGCATTTTCCCTTGGTTTTGCTAACGGCCCACATACAACATGCTTTTAAAAAGCCACCCTAGAACATTTTCTCTTCATCATTTTCAAGCAGCTTAAATGGACATTTAGAATGTATAGCACTGGGCATATATTCCATCTGGGAAAAATGGAAAAGAGATTTAGCACGATGGGCTGCATTTCTATAATTGTTGTTAGGACAAAGTTGATGTGTACTTGATCTCTTGTCTTTTGGTCATATTTTAAGGTCATCGTACCTTTTCAGCTCTGCAGTAGCACTACATGTTGCTTTTTGTAAGGAAAATAATTTTGAACATAATCAGTACACTTTATATTTAATTATAAATATCGATTCATTTTAAATGCCTTGAGGATTTGAAGACTTGAAAGACACATATAAGAGGAATTCTCTCATTCTCTTTATATTGTGAAAACTATTTTTATGGACTCTAAAGCCAGTAACACTTCGCTTTATTAAACACCAGTCCCCTGCCTCCTGGATGTTAATTTTATTGGGGCTGTCCTCTGAATATTCTTCCAATTCGAGCTATTCCTGCACAGCCCATGCACACTCATAGAAACTCTGCACCACCGTTCAGAACTTCCCCGTGCAGACATGTGTCCACAGCCAGCCAACGCCGCTCCGTGCCTTGATAAATATTGGCCTATTATAACCATTCTTAACAAAGTTTATTTCCAAACACATTTTTGTAACAATCTTCAAGATAACACCGAAAAACTGCACAAGAGTCATCTTGACTGGGTGAAGCGGGGAAAAAATGCCGACCAATTATAGCATTGCTTTGTTTACTCCTCCAGCAAGTCTGAAGTATTGGGGCTCTGAACCCTGTTGTTCTGTCTCAAGTATATGGTCCTGGATGTTATGTTTAGGTATTATGTTTTTATCATTTCTCAACTCTAAAGATACGGGAGGGAAATTCTCTCTCTAGCTTGTACAGCCAGAGGACTCCAATGCTTCCTTGCTAACCACAATTTAGTACTGCACACCTGCACACATCATACTGTATAATATATGTCGACAGTCTATGGAGAATTTATCTCAATTTACATACAGCTCTCCAAATCCTCTGGTGAGCCTGATGTGAAATCTGAGACAGGCCAAATCTCCCCAACAGGATCTTCTTTTCCTCCAGGGGGTTCACCTCCTAAGGCAATACAGATCCTTGGACAGCGCGGTGGGGCTCGAGATTCCGTGAGAGGAGTGGCTGCGGGGCTTGTTTCGCTGAAGATTTACAATGTAGTTCTTGCAGGCGGCTCAGCAACCCCCTCTGTGGCCGTGGGTGTCTGCTGTGACAGAGCGGGGAAAAGCTCTCTAATCTCCCGTGCCTGCCTCTGCCTTTCAGCCGCTCCCCTCTCCTGCCTTCCCTGCCGCCCAGCGCTCTCGCCTCCTTTGCCTTTCTAGGGGAGGGGGGGGATATTCGGGTGGGGTGGGGGTGGGGTAATAGGTGTTCAGTCCCTGAAGGCAGCTAGAGTAGCTTTGGCAATATAGACCCGAGCCTGTGTGTGCGCGCGCACACACACACACACACACGCACACACACACACACACACACACTCACTCACTCCAGCTCTCCCCACGGGGATACCAAGCCAGCCCGAAGCTCCAGCTACCTGCAGGGGGTGGCCCGGCCGGGCGCTCAGCGCTTACTTGCCATCTGCGGAGGGCAGAGCCACATCCAAACCAGGGAGGGCGGTTGGCTGTCCGGTTGGCAAGCTGGAGACGTTGGCCGCCACCGCGGCTTAAAGTGTCCAGGGTGGCGAAGAAGGAGTCTCCAGGGCAGATTCCCGGAAGGGCTCCGAAGCTCCCGGACTTCCTCCGGCGGCGGCGCTCCAGTCGGTCCCTCCTGGCCATCCTCTCGGGCCCTTCTGCGGGGTGCTGGTCTGGGGCGCCCCGGGGCCGCCGCCGCCGCCGCCAGCGCAGCCCACCCGGAGGAGCACTGAACGCCCCGGCGACACCGGAGTGGGGGGCGAAAGCGGGAGCCCTAACTTCCCCCCGCGGGACCCTCGCTCGGCGTCCGCCTCGCAGTGGCTCGCAGCCCGGGGCCGGCGGACGGGCTCCCGCGGAGAGCGCGGCGCAGGGGAGGGCCCGGCGGGAGCGGCGGCCGCGCAGGGGGCGCCCGGACCCCGCCCAGGAAGTAGCGCGCCGGCGGCCGGCGGCGGCGCCTTCCAAGTTGGGCGCGTCCGCGAGCCCGCCCCGGGCGGCCCGGCCCGGGGGGGGGGGGGAGGCGGGGCTCCCGGGGGCAGTCGGGGCGGCCCGCGCCCCGGGCCGGCGCCCGTCCTGCGAGAGCGCGGGCCGGAGGCTCCCGGCTGCCAGGCGGCGTCGCGCCGCGGGCCCGCGTGCGCTGCCGGATGCCCGCGCCGGAGGGGCTCGGGGCGCCCGCCCGCGGGGGGTGCTGGGGAGGGCGGGGGAGGAGGCGGAGGAGGCGGCGTGATGGCCCTGGACGGCGAGCGGGGGGAGCAGGAGGAGGAGAAGGAAAAGAAGAAGAAGAAAAAGAAGAGGAGGAAGAAGAAGAGGGCAGAGGAGGGGGCCGCGGAGAGCCGCTCACCTTCGCAGGCCACCATGGGGGAGGCCGCCGCCGCCGCGCCCCGGCCGGGCGGCAGGGGGCCCTCGGACCCGTGGGCGGACTCGGTGGGCGTGCGACCCCGCACCACGGAGCGCCACATCACGGTGCACAAACGGCTCGTGCTGGCCTTCGCCGTGTCCCTCGTGGCGCTGCTCGCCGTCACCATGCTCGCCGTGCTGCTCAGCTTGCGGTTCGACGAGTGCGGCGCGCCCGGCGCCGACGGCGGCCCCGCGGGCTCCCCCGCGCGTGACCGCAACGCCAGCCTCCCGGGAGCCGCCCCGCGCAACCACCCCGCGGGCGAGGGCTCGGCGCCGTCCGAAGCGGCCGGCCAGGCGACGCCGGCGACCCCGTCCGCCCGGCCACCATCGGAGGAGGAGCGCGAGCCGCGGCGCCCCTGGACCCAGTTGCGCTTGTCGGGCCACCTCAAGCCGCTGCACTACAATCTGATGCTCACCGCCTTCATGGAGAACTTCACCTTCGCCGGCGAGGTGAACGTGGAGATAGCGTGCCGGAACGCCACCCGCTACGTCGTGCTGCACGCCTCCCGGGTGGCCGTCGAGAAGGTGCAGGTGGCCGAGGACCGCGTGGCTGGGGCCGTGCCCGTGGCCGGCTTTTTCCTCTACCCACAGACCCAGGTCTTGGTGGTGGTGCTGAACCGGACCTTGGACGCCCAGAGGAATTACAACCTGAAGATCATCTACAATGCCCTCATTGAAAACGAGCTCCTGGGCTTCTTCCGCAGCTCCTATGTGCTCCACGGGGAGAGAAGGTAGGGAGGGGCGGGGCCCCGCGGCGCGGGACCCTCAGGACCCTCTGGGCTGCCTGCCACCCACCCCCCAGACTCGGTCCCATTCCCTCTGGGAAGCAAGGGGTGGCGGCGTAAAGTCACCAGCCCAAACCCTCTACTCCCCAAAGCCCAAAGCCCGTCCCCAAAGCCCGTCTGCTCCGCAAACTCACTCACTCACTCAGTGCCAAACAGGGAATTCCGCCCCCCTTGCATAGTTGGGACCTTCTCCTGGGGTAAGCTTGCTGGGCCTTAGAATAGATTCCCACTCCCAGTGCTGCTGCTTTTCTAAGGGGTATGTGTAATTTGAGCGATGCCAGATTGACAGTAAAAGGCTAACAAGTTATCCTCTAAAGAAAATGACTGAGCGCTTAAGGCCAACATAGCAGAGCCTCTCCGTTAAGGTATTGGCAAATTCCTCTTACCAGGTCCACCCTGTCTGACTCTTCGTCCCCTGGCAAACGCTTGGCAGAAGATGGGCTTTGGCTGCGTAAAGTTTTCTAAAAGTAGAACGTCAAGTTCACAGCCCTGCCTAGTACAGCTCAAGGCCGGAGAGGCTGGAGGGGTGGTTGGCATGGTACACGCTGCCAAGAGTGCCCCGCCGCCGGGAGCTGCAGTTTGAGGATCAAGGCATGGTCATTCCAGTGGCTTTTCCTAGAGTTATTGCCTCTGGAGATGTCTCTAGTGGTGAAGGGGGAGAAAACACGGCTAGTTAGTCTTCAAAGCCGAGTGCCTTTGATGCCTTTTAGATTGGTCAGTATTCTACTTATTAGTGCCTTAAAAAACTTTCCTTCACTTGTTTAGAGTTTGTGCTTAAGAATCCAACAGAACAGGTGCGAATTGCACCAGTTCCTCCAAAACTTTATGGTTTGGTGAAGTTGTTTAATTTAGCTAAGCCAATATTTCTGAACCTGATGACCTCTATCTAAGTTCTATCAACCCCACAGCAGCCCTGTAGGATAGGAGCTGATATCCCGAGTTTGACAGATGGGAAAAGGGGAGCATCGGGAAGTCAGGTATCTTGACTGTGATTACATGATGAACCGACAAAGCAGGGATTTGAGTTCAGGCAGCAAGGCTTGGTAGAGCCCATATATATCCCCTGACTTGGGAATAATAACAATAATAAATCCATAATGATACCATACTCTCACAGTATTGCATCAGGTGCCCATGACTCATTCACTTCCAGAGACTCAAGTCTGACTCACAGAGACCCTGCAGGACAGAGTAGACGGAGTAGAACTGCTCCTGTGAGTTCATGAGTTCATGAGACTGTAACTGTGTACCAGAGTAGAAAGCCCTGTCTGTCTGTCTCCTCAGAGCACTGATTCGAACCGTTGACCTAGTGTTTAGCAGACCAATGAGTGAGTACCATGCCACCAGGGCTCCTAGGTGCCTATGAGTAAATG
Source organism: Tenrec ecaudatus (assembly GCF_050624435.1). Taxonomy (NCBI): domain Eukaryota; kingdom Metazoa; phylum Chordata; class Mammalia; order Afrosoricida; family Tenrecidae; genus Tenrec; species Tenrec ecaudatus. Next base: position 53,373 of record NW_027459091.1, on the reverse strand, counting down.
TGTTAAACAACACTCGACCACGTGCGGGGAATATAATCTACCATAAATAAGTGTCTGGTAGTACGAGGTTCTTAGGTATATTTTAATGAAAGAATAAGATTCTTGCTCTTCCCCTGACTCATTGCGTTTAAAGCAAATGATTACTTAAATGACTAGAACAGGTGAGAGTTAAAAAATAACAAAGTAGTAGAAACATAACAAACTTAAAAATGCAAACAACTTGATTAAAGGTGTGCTGGAAATGACTGATGGGAGATCCCCAGTGATTCTCACAACGGCAAAAACGAAGGCTCAGCAGTCCAGCGCACTTGGGATCCCCAGGCTTGTCAGTGAAGAGCTGAGTTTGAACTCTGGTTTTCTGATCCCTAGACCTGAGCTTATGGTGCCTGGAAACTCTCAAGAGAAACTGCTAGTCTCTCAGAGACGGGAACTTCACCAAAGTTCTGTTTTATGAGGTCACGTTATATAAATAAAATACCGAAATGCCTCAATAGTTGCATGATAGTTAAGGTCTCCCATAAATTAGTCACTTGATAAATCGTAGCATTAGGTATGGATAATTTAAACCCCTTTCCATCATTTTCCCATATATTATAAAGAATATAGATTAACCATTAAAAACCCCACTATCATCAAATATGGGGAAAGGCATAGAAGGTATATCTTCATATGCTGAGAAAAAAGCTTATTATATCAAAATATCAATACTGTAAATTGCACATCACTACTGATAAATCTTGCTGCGGTAAAATAAATACCTCCAACTAATGCTGGTTTTTGAGCCATGCCAAAATATATTTGGTGGAACTGAGTTTGTTTTGGTCAGTGCTTTCAAATTAACAGGACTCCTAAAAAGACCAGATGTTTCTGCTTGACCCATAACTGATTTCTTATACCCCTGGTACATATTTGCATTTCAATGCACTCCTTCAGTTCTCCCTACAGATGTAAAGGGCTCAGTTGAAAGTTTAACCTAGTGCCCATGCAGCTAAACTCTCCTCTTGCCCCCCCCCCCCCCCCCCGGAACTACAGGATTCTGTGTTCCTAAGAGTTCTGTTCCTTTTTCTTTAAGGCCATGTTAATTTGATCATGTATTGGATGTTTATGCTAGAGTTGATAAGACAATGAAAATGTAGTAAATTATTATAAAAAAATCATACCAGCGTTCCAGATATTAACTCTTGTTGTTGTTGTTGCTGTTACTATGGCTACTTAGACTAATAGCAGGAACTCAGTCAAAGTTGGACTTTTGTTAGTAATAATTTTATCACCTAAATGCAGTGTAAATAACATTTAAAAACCCCATTCTCCAAAAGGACACAGGGGCAAGCTCTGGGAAACCTGGTTTAAAATAAATATGGTTGCAAAGGAAATTAATGCCATTATCAAAGTATAGTGGCCTAGTCTATGTGACCGTAGTTACTGTTCTAAGTGCAGTGGATACTGGCCATACCTACTCCCAGCCCACTGCCATCGAGTAGGTTTTGGCTCGCAGTGACCCTATGGGACAGAACAGAACCGCCCGAGAGGTTTCCAAAGCTGAACTCTTCACAGAAGCAGACTGCCACGTCTTTTATTTCCACGGGGCAGTTGGTGGGTTCGAACCACTGACGTCTCGCTTTGCAGCAGAGCAGTTTAAGCAGTGGACCATCAGGGATTTTATTTTGGATATAGAGGAACATGTTCTTCTTTTGCATCTATAATCATTTTATAGAAATCTTTAGATGCTTTTTGATGTTCTTATGGCCATTTCAAGGCTATACAGGTTAGATCATTTCGTGAAAGGAAATCCAAGACACCTCGTTTTCTCTCTGTCTTCAAAATTTGGTGTTTGATTTGATTTGAGTCACTTAGCACGTGGGGCAGGTACCGGAGGTGCTTTCTTCGGGCATGCTCCCTTGCAGCGGTGGTTCTCACCTTCCGACAGTTCCTCATCTGGTGGTGACCCCCCAACCATAACAATATTTTCGTTGCTACTTCATAATCATAGTTTGCTACCGTTATGAATTGGGCGACCCCTGTGAAAGGTTCCTTTGACCCCCACAGGTTGAGAACCACTGCTATAAAGTATCTTAAAATTGTTCTCAGTCCCACTCATCTGTACTTGTTGCTAAAGGTTTAAAATCAGACACACCAATTATTTAGATGTGACTTTTTATGAGTTAAGAATCTAAGTAATTAGTAAACATTTGAAAATTTGACTTCATAATTTTTATGTAGAAAAATAAAATAGCACACTATCAGAGAGTATCAAAGGTCAATTGGAAAAAACTTTTAGTTTGTATAATCTAAAAATGCCAAGATCAGTAAAACGGAAAACAAAATTGCCATAGGGAGTTCTTATTTAATACTGTGGAAATCTGATTTCAAAACCAGTCTCGCTTCTTCTGTCACCCTTTGAAAATTCAATCTGTTTTCTTTCTCCTGCCTTTCTTTTTTTATTACTGGAAACAGATAGGAATGACATTTATCAACCCTTACCAGCTGGAAGGAGTGAAAGTTTAGCTTCAGAATCTTGAGTGGGGGATAGTCATGTGAAATCCAGGTGGCCATTACAGAGCCGAAGATGAAACTCCTTCCTTTGGGATGAGAGCGATGAAGTTGAGTAGTGTCTTTGTAAACCCCAGCTGAATGACAGCAGCGCCTCAAGGTGGCACGTTTGAGACATCAGCCATATCCTCAGTACCTGCTTATTAAGCTACCTACTCCCTCCCCCCCCCCCCCCACCAGGCACTGCCCTGAGTAATCGGAAAGATAAAAAGCAGTCCAAGGTCCCACTGGTACAGAGATCGGACATGCAGCCTTCAGATAGACTTCAAGCCTGCAGACACGATTTGTTTACCTAACCCCCAAACAGCTTAATGTTATTTTTCTGATTAGCTGTAAAAGTTTAGAAATTGAGGGATTACATAGAAAAGTATTTATTTCTGGCCTTTTGGAAAATTGGAAAATCTTGTACCACTGGGCTTACATTCTAGCTTGGCAGTATTTGTCTTCATTTATTACTTCAACAGTTATTTATTGAATGTCCTCTGTGAGAGTCAGGCAGTTTCATAGGCTCTAGGGTCTAGAAATAAAGTGAACAAAATCACATTGTCAGGAAGCTTTTATACTTCTTAAGTTTGTGATTGACCCATTTACAAGTGACATTTGCTTCCATGTGTAACTTAATCTAGACCACTTCTGCATCTTTGTACCTAGTCTACTTCACCTTTTTCAATCAAGTGGCTATTTGGATTTTCAACCCTTGCTTGGGCCATAATTCACCAGGGAGGCCAATAATAAGGACCAGGAAAAAGAGGAATATGAATAAGAAAATCAACAAGTTCACTAATTGTGAATTAATGACAGTAGCATTCACTAACTGTCAAGTGTAACCTGTAGAGAATAAGTTTCTTGTACATAATGAGTCCAAGAGAGTTTAGAAGAGGGAGAAATTTCTGTGAGTTAGAGTCTAGAGATCTACTTTATAAAAGAAACATGATTTGGTATTCACTTAAATAATATTATAAAGAAAAGTCATAGAAATGGGGAGGTCTGTGGGAGAAAGTATAGTATTCTTGTTATAAATAGATCTGAGAATTTAGATTTCGTTTCTCTGTGTAACATGGGTTAATTACTTAACCTCTCTTTAATTCACATTTTTAAAACTAGAAATACAAATTCTTCATTTACATTGTTTTCCTGGTTACTATTGTGATAAAACAAACCATCCCAAAGCTTAGTGGCAGATAGAAACCACTTTGCTATACTGAAGCTCTCCTTTAATGGATCAGGAATTTTGGACAGGAAAGAGGCAGGCTAGCCTGCACTCTATGATGAGAGGTGACTCCGTGTAGGTTCTTTTGTTGTGTCTGTGGGATTGGTGCTGGCACGCTCGTGGAACTCACCTGCTGCTCATTGTGGGTACTCTCTTTGGAACGCAGTGTGGCCTGGCCTTCTAACTCACGTGGTGATCTCCGAATGGCTGGTTTTCTTACACGGTACTTCAGGGCTCTGTAGGGGAGTTCTTACATGGTACTTCAGGCCTGTGTTCTTACATGGTACTTCAGGGCTCCGAAGGGGGGTGTTCTGAAAGAACTAGGTGGAGACTGTGGCCTTTACCGGCATCCTTACGGGTTGCTCAGTATCACATACATAATATCTCCTAATTATAAGTGGGTCATTAAGGATGGCCCTGATTCATTAGAAGAGAAAGTGTACCTCACCTCTTGATAGGAAAAGAGTCAACAGCTTATGGAAGTGTTTTAAATGTATATTATTTGCTCTCTGGTCCTAAAGAATTTTATCCACCCCTGTACGAATTTCCGCTGACCCTTCAGAGAGAGCAAACCACCAATAGGCCTCCTCCTATTACAACTCAAGCTCAAGCTTGAGGTCCAGGATCTTACCCTGCCCAGCTGCCACTCGGGGTTTGTCTCTTATGTGTACTTCCTCTACTCTGAAGACCATCAAGTCAGAAGACAAGTTGTTTCCCCCTGCACATCCAGTGTGCAGTAATAAAACAGGCATACGGTGATTACAGCAGCCATTTTCATGAAAATACGGAGAAAATAGGAGGATACAGACGTCACTGGCCGATGGCAGTTCTCCAATTCAGTTGAGCCCCTGCCGCCAATTCCTTTATTATGGCTCTTTTCGACTCCTTGAGAGTTGTTCTCCCTGATACGTGACCTTCCTTGCTGGGGCCTTTATATTTCATTCTAAATCTTCCTTTCTCTACATTTAAAAGGCAGTTTGCTCAATTCATTGACATCGGCTTTATTCTTCAGTTGTATAACCAGTCTCACTATTTTTTTCATAATCACTCCACCACTATTTATATAAACTTACTGCTCCTTAAGTTTCTTGCCTGATCTTTCTGGATGCTGTTGTTGATTCGATCCAAATGCCTGAGAGCAGTGCTCAAGGCACACATTGCTAATTAAGCTGAACTTGTAACAAGGGGTAATAGAGAGCTCATGGTCTCCTCTGTTGAGGAGAGTTTCTTGAATTAATTAATAAGCCTCATGTGATTGATTGCAATTTAATTTACATTTGGACCATAATTTCCCCTTTAGATGTTTTCTTCTTTTATTAAAATTCCACTGTGTTGTATGTTGGAATGAATCAAACTGTTACTTATCCGCAAAAGATGAGCTGTGAGCAGGACTTATAAATGTCAGCAGGAGAGACTGCCACATTTCTATTAATCCAAACTGTGGCATTTTGAAAGATAGAGCATAGGTTTATGATTGACTTACACATCATGAAAGAATATGAGTATATAATTCAGGTACTAAAACTTTGATCATTGTAAAACATTCAGTTGATTCTCCAAAAAAGTTGTTTACCATTTGATGATTTGTCAGTAAACTCAGGAAAACTTATGCAGACAACAACCAGTAGATTGTGGTTGGTGTTGAATAACCTTCTCAGTTTGTTTCAGTGCAGGGTTGGGAAGCAAGGCTTCTGTTTTATTGTTTCGTTTCTATTGCTGGGAATTCAAGCAGTTGTAATTCTTTTAAAAATGGTGGGTTTTTTATGTATCAACTGGTATCCACTCGATTAGACAAAATTACATGCACAAATCTCTTTGAGATGAGCCTTTCTTTACCTTCGGGGTCTGTAGAACAAGACCCTTATAATTCTTACCTATCCTATTATTTAAAAGACAAGGCTTGGAAGAGGCTTAATCGAAAGACTCCAACAGCCTGTTGTCACGTTGAAAAGGCCCGTTAGGGTCTTAATAAAGTCATACTCTAGCATTATCTTTAGATCAAGCTTTTCTTTTTTATTTGTTTGTTTGGGAATTAAATTCAATGCAGTATCTATTACAAAAGAGTCTTGCTTTTGAAGAGGAAAATGTGAATTTGCCAACTTAAAAAAAATTATTAAGTACTTTCATTGGGGCTCTTACAGCTCTTATCACAATCCATCCATCCATCCATTGTGTCAAGCACATTTGTACATATGTTGCCATCATCATTTTCAAAGCATTTTCTTTCTACTTGAGCCTTTGATATCAGCTCCTCATTTTTTCCCGCCCTCCCTCCCTCATGAACCCTTGATAAATTATAGTTTATTATTTTCATATATTACATAGTCCTCTGTCTCCCTTCACCCACTTTTCTGTTGGTTGTCCTCCTGGGATGGGATTGTATGTTGATTCTTGTGATCAATTCCCTTTTCTCCCCTACACACCCCGTATTCAACTGGTATCTCTAGTCTCATTATTGGTTCTGAGGGGTTTACCTGCCCTGGATTCCCTGTGTTATGGGCTCTTATCTGTAGCAGTGTATATGTTCTGGTCTAGTCAGATTTGTAAGGTAGAATTGAAGTCATGATAGTGGAGGGGAGGAAGCATTAAAGGCTCACAAGGAAGAGATGAGCCCGCCAGGGTGCAGTACAGCACCGATGAAACCTACAACTTTCTTCTAGTTCTTTAATGCTTCTCTCCCCGCTCACCCAACTAGATCATGTTTTCTAACCCTTTGATTTGAATATTTTTTTTCGGAGGCTGCTTTTACTTTAAGGATCTTAAGCCCTCTGTAGTCTGGGAAGGAAACACAATTTTAATTTAAAACCTAGAAAGTCCTGCTCGTTTATGGTTTAGCTACATTTTACTTGAAAACTGTAGAGATTGTTCTTAACGTGTGTGTGTGTGTGTGTGTGTGTGTGTGTGTGTTTCATGGCTAGTGAGTGATAAGCCAGGTCCAGACAGGCTCTCTGCTATCGAGGTGATGAAGACCCATAGCAGCTGCGGACAGGGTGGAACTGGCCCCGTGAGCTTCTGAGACCGTAACGCTTCAGAAGAGCAGAAAGCTCCACGTGTCTCCTGCAGAGTGCTTAGTGGTTTTGACTGCTCACTTTGTGATTAGCACCCCAGTGGGTCACCGCTACACTACCAGAGCTGCTGACGATCAGCCAGGTAGCACTGTCAGTACTCTTTCTGGAAGCTCCTTGGCTAGAAAAGAAGAGTGGAATGGGTTTCTTCTCCTTTCGCATACTGCAGACAACTGTAGAGCTAAACTTTCTGTGACCACACAAAAAGTTTGTCTTTTATTATGTTTCTACCCACATTTATCGTATTAGCCTCGAAGCCCTCATCAACAGTTTCCACTCATAGTCTTCTTATGTCTGAAGCTACGGCCATGTTTTAATTAAAAGCCCTTGTTACAGCAATGCTCCATGGATACAAATTTGCTTTGGCTGATTCTGCTGTAGAGCAAACCACTTGACAATATAATATACTTTTTATGGCACACACAGGTTCTTTGTGTGAGGGACTCAGATCGTTTTTGGAACGGAGCAATTTATCTCTGCTACATGATGTCTGGGGCCTTAGCTGGGAAGTGTCAGTGTTGGGATATCAAGATAATCTATAGCTGGAGGGCCCGAGCTGTCCAGCGGCCCCATCATCCACTGTCTAATGGGTGATGCCATTAGGACTTCACCTGGGGCTGGCAGCCGAGGGGTTTACATGTGGCCTCTCTCCGTCACTTGAGCGTCTTTGAAGCATGGGGATCACATGGTATTCACATGGTAGTTGGTCTTCTTAGCTATTGATTTCATTTTCCAAAGACACAAGTATAAAGAGATTTACATCATTTGTTCCTTGCATTATAAAATAGTTATGGAGAATTGCATTTGTCACTATATTTTTCTCTCTTGTTAGGAAGGTATTACCATTTCTAATGCAGCCATGTGTCAGTATTACTTTATTAATTTCAAGCTTAGGGTGACTCATGATCAATGGATGAGGCATAAACTCCATCTCTCAGTGAGAATAGAGTCAAAGAAGTTGTATAAATTTTCTCAAACTACCAAAAGTTTTTCTAAATATTAGAAGAGATTACATAAATAAAGGGAGTCCTGGTGGCTCAGTGTTTAAGTCTTGGTTGCTAACTAACCCATCAACTCCTTCTGTCAATATTTACAGCCTTTGAAACCTATGGAGTAATGCTACAGGGTCGCTGTGAGTCTGAATCGACTTGACAAAAATGAATTTATTTCAGTTTTATGGATATGAAATCGGAAGCACAGCATTTGGCACATAATACACTGATGATTATAAATCAATCTGTTCAGAAATTCTTTAATGAATTTGTGATATATACATTTAAGAGTTTAGATGTAAACTAGATTATAGAGGATCTTGATACCAGACCACTCGAGTATTTGTTTTATTCACTGAATAATTTAAAGCTACATAGAAAGCTAATACAAACTCATTGCTTTGAGTTGATTCCAACTGAGAGCAATCTTGTAAGACAGACTGTCTTAGGATTTCCAATGCTGTCATTTTTTTAAGTGTAAGAGAGAGCTTTATATCAAGACGTAATTATATTTCCAGCTAACATCCCAGCCTAGTACAGATCAAGTCCATAAATCTGATTCTACACCATAAGTCGAATACTAGTCCATAAATACCCCTTCAGAGTCGTGCAGCCACATGCAGTGAGGCAGAATGGAGGAAGATCACGGGCCGGTGGGGGTGGGTGCAGTCTTGTAGGTCAATAGTGGTAGACACATTCTGGGCTCTGGCTGCCATCAGCATGACTTGAAGTGGCTTGTCAACAGGAAGATGAAACGGAGAGTGTGTATGGCCTGCCTTCAAGGAGAAAGAGACAGGAAGAGGCTGGCCTCACAGAGCCATTTATCTCGGTCCTCCATTCAAGCTGTGACCTCATTAATACACTAAACTCCAGGTTCCTACAAGAACCATGTGGACACAAGAAAACCTAACTATCACAGTCCTCAACTTGGCACATATATACCATTCTTTAGTCAAATATAATTTTTTTAAAAAGGACAATAGTAAAATCATATTTGTGCTTAAAAGGAAAAAACTAAAATTCAGAAAATTCAAAATATTCCAGGCTTTTTAAACATAATATTCTATACACTCATAGAAACAAAACTATTCTATGCGTAATAATTGCAGTATGTGAATATCTACATCATAATCCTATCAAAATATTCTTTTCAAAAAAAGTTTCCTATCAAAATATTCTTATGAACATATTCCCATACCCATGGAAGTTTGTAAGCCAGCCATGTCATTACTTTGTCCTCCCTTTTTGGGTATCCAATTTCTATACTTCCCTCTTAGATCAACCCAGTGCTCTCAGGAGACCAGTGTGTTCTTTGGTGTGAAAACTCTGCGTTCCAGTTGGGAGCTAGTGAGTCTGCATCCACGAGCGAAGTCAAACCAGGACAGGCTGTTGCTGTAAGTGTCCTGGGCATTGACTGCCACACCTTTCTCCCGTGGAGCAGGTGGTGGCTTCCAATGGCAACCTGTTGGCCAGCTGCTAAGCACTTAACTGCCGTGCCACTGGGGTACCTTCAAAGCTGCATGTGTTTATTTATACTCTTGATAATCTGGTGCAGCTTTTATGGCACGAGGAGAGTTCACATAGGTAAGACTAAGTATTATCACTACTAAAGTCATTATAACTTAAAATGCATAGAACAAAGTGGATATGGAAGGGATTTTAAAGGAGGAATTGATAGGATTTGGATAGGGAAATAAAAAGTTGAGAAAGCAAAGATTGGCTTTAAAATTTAAAGTAATTACCAACACCAAATTTGCTGCCAGTGAGTCAGTTCTGACTATAGAAACCTTCTGTGGAGTTTCATAGGTTTTATAAATCTTTACAGGAACATACAGCCTCACCTTTGTCCTTCTGAGCAGCTGGTGGGTTTGAATTGCTGACTTTGAGGTTAGGAGCGTAATGCTTACCCAACAGCACACCAGGCCTCCTGTTTAAAGCAAAACCACTTTTTTTTTTCCTATCAGCATTTGTTGTGCATTTTGAACCAACTATTCACAGGCAATGTGGGTTTTCATTCTTCCTGGCCAATCCATTGGGCACATAAAGCACACTACCCAAATAACCCATTTGTTGCATTGTAACTTATTATACAGAATTTTATTAGTCACATTTTTTATTAGTAGCTAACAAAACTCCATCAAAGCTAAAGAAAAAGAGAATTTATTTTAGAAAGTGATTGAAGTCCACATCAAGGATGAACTTAGTGCTCGGGGCGCTGTGGGAACTTATGATTCCTATTTCAGCATGTGTTAGTTTCCTAGGCCATTGCAGCAAGTGGTCATTAAACTGAGTGGCCTAAAATAATAGGAATTTGCTTTCTCACCGTTCTGGAGACTAGAAGTTTGAAATTACACTTTCCCCAGGTTATATCCCTTCAAAGACTCTAGGGAAAGTCTGTGTTTTTTTGGGGGGGCGGGGGGGGGGCTCTTCTAGTTTTTTTCCCTTCCAATAGTCCTTGTCCTTCCACCGATTCATAAAGATACATTACTCCAGTCTGCCTTCAAGTTCTGGGTGTGTGTCTCTGTTTCTCTTCGCTTCTCCTTTTTCAAGGACACCATTCATTTAGAATGGATTATGACCCACTTCGTTGTGATCTGAATAATTGCAAGGAGCCCTGGTGGCTTAGTGGCTACACATTGGGTTGTCAACCACATGGTCAGCAGTTCGAGCCACCAGCTGTTGCTTGAGAGCACGACGTGCCTTCCTGCTGCGGTCAAGAGGTAAAGTATTGAAACTGCAAAGGGGGCAGCTCTACCCTACCCCATTGGGCACCATCAGTCAGAATTGATTGGATGGCGGTGGATTTTTAACTAATTACATCTGCAAAGACCCTGTTTCTAAGTAAGGTCACATTCACAGATACTGAGGAAAAGACTTGATGATCGCTTTCTGGGGACATACTTTAGCTCACAGAATAGGCCCTTCTAAATGCTGTTTCTGGTTCATTTTCTCTCTCTTACGGTGGCATTCTTCCTCTGTTCCTCGATGCAGACAGTGAACTATGACTGCCCATATTTTCAGGCTTTACATATTGCTGTGCACACTCCAAGAGAGGAAGTGACCTTTATAAAGTCCCCAATTAATAACAAGAGTATTGATTGCCTGTGTTTGAACTACTGATCATCCATGGTTGCTAGGTCTGGAAAGTACACATGTGAAGGGAGATTTTCAGAACATGATATCTTTTCCTGCATCCTTGCAAACGGGAGTGGGTGTTTCAAGAAATACATTTCTAAAGAAGGACTTCAGGAAGAAAACGCAAGTCCTAAAGCTTGCATTTTACATATTTTCACTTTGGATTGACTACAACAGAAACCATAAACCAAATATGCAGTGGTAGTATGTATACAATACACCCCCTGGAAAGTGTACACTTGCACATTCACACACGAATGTAAGGCACATTTCTTTTTTATGTTTATATATATACATATATATATGCACACATTTTAATCATTTTATTGGGGGCTCGTACAACTCTTCACAATCCATGCATCCATCCATTGTGTCAAGCACATTTTTATATTTGTTGCCATCATCATTCTCAAAACATTTGCTGTCTGCTTGAGCCCTTGGTATCAGCTCATTATTTGTTTCCCTCCCTCTCCACTCCCTCCTACCTCACGAACCCTTGATAATTTGTAAATTATTATTATTTTGTCTTATCTTACACTGTCCGACGTCTCCCTTTATCCACGTTTCTGTTGTCCATCCCCCAGGGATGAGGTTGCGTGTGATATGTTTATATTTTTAAATGATCTGTAAGGCACATTCTGATGGCCAGTTTTAGTGAAGAAATAATGTGTACATTTTTAAAAATTGAATTATTCTGTGTTATTTCCCATTGGAAGCAGAACTTAGGTCTTATTTTAATAAGAGAAATAGGTTAGTATATGGTTAGACTTATTTTTCAGTTGTCATAGAAAAAAAATCTATGTTTGATAACAAAAGTCTCTCTGTCATTAGCCTTTCTGTTTTGATTATATTGCACATGTAACAATGACCGCAGAGAGAAAAAGAAAGCAAACAGTAAGAAATGTGTTAGCTTGCAGCCTGTCTTGGAATGTAAGCAGAGACTTCCTGACAAACCCAGAAAGAGTTAGTCATCTTCCGAGATCCTCTTAAAGTACGTGGAGCATGCATATTTCCACAGATGTACAGCTGTCCATCGGCTGTTTGGCTGGCCTCTTTGGAGCGCCAAAGTCTGCACACTTTGAGGCAGGCTCCTTTGCTTACCCAGGTTTGTAGGTTCGGTTGTTCGTAGTGTATAAAAAATGGTAGGTACTTAGGGAGAGTCCACTTGGTGTTTGAATGGGGGAGTTCCTTTCAGAGAGGTCCCAATTTCAGGAGCTTCTAACTGTTTGGGGTAGTTAATATGTAGGACAGATACTTTCATTATTATTGCCTCTAAGGAATTTTCCAGGAAGATGTAGGTGAAATGAGATTCCAGAGAGAATACTGAGGAGACTGTCAAATGGAAAAATGGAACCAGCAAAGTCTAGACACTGAAGACGTCACTATCAAGAAGCATAAATCATCTTTGTTTTCTTTTTAGGAAAGGACTCTGTGTGGTCCTGTGGGGTGGGTCACTACCTTGCTGCCAACTATAAGGCTGGTAGTTCAAACCCACCAGCTGCTCTGCAGGAGAAACACGAGGGTACTGCTATCTAAAGATTTCCAGTCTCAGAAACTACGCAGGGTTGCTGTCTGTCAGAGCTCACCAGATGGCAATACGTTTGGGTTTGGTTCTTTTTGAGCATCGTCTCTAAGAATTGTTGACAGGCTGGTCATGCCAAATAGGCACTGAGCTGGCAGGCAGAGATCTGTGAGGTGGGTGCCTGCCTTGGGTCATCATCAGTAACTTGCCTCGGATGTGCGGGAGATGTGCCGAGTCAGGGTTAGCGCTCCAAGTGAGATCAGCATTGCTATCAACAGGTGAGATGACAAGGCCAGGGTTACTGGGTCCAGGAATTAGAGAATATAAAAAGAACACACATACTATGAAAACCTCAGTATATTTCACGGATGTGGTGAGAAAAGGACAGGTTCTGTGATGGATAGAATGTCTAATGGAGAAATGGTTCCAGCTATTGCTGACTCTGTCTTCCAGCCACCATTTCGCTGTCTGTCTGTCATTCTGTGGTGGCTTGTGTATGGCTGTGATGTGGAAGCTGTGCCACTGACATCTCAGATACCAGCAGGGTAACTCGGCGTGAACAAGTTTCAGGAGAGCATCCAGACTGAGAATGGACTCTGAAGGACTAGTCTGTCGTCCACTTCAGAGCGATTAGCCTCTGGAAAGACTATGGATAGCAGAAAACATTGTCAGTTACTAAAAACCCAAGTAACAGAAGCAAATCAAAAGCAAAAGATTATGCTGGAAGATAAGCCCCTCACATTGGAAGTAAAACTATTACTTGTGAAGAACTGCCTTCTCAGAGTAGAGGGGACCATCAGGCCTGGATGAAGTAAAGCCTGCAGGCCCTTCGTTTTCTGATGGGGCATTTCACTCAAAACAGGAAGAAGGTGTTGCGAATGTAAATGAGTACTTGGAACGTGGTTTGTACAAAGAATGCATCTAGGAAAATTGGAAGTCATTAAAAGTGAAAAGCACAAAAGATTGATATTCTAGGCACTGTTCAGCTGAAATAGTCTGATATTGGCTGTTTTGAATCAGAAAATTATGTATTTTATTTCCCACCAGCAAAATCGAAAGGAAAGGAAGGCATTGCTTTCATCATCCAAAGGAACATCAAGATATAGCGTGCAGTGCAGTGCTGTCTGTGATAGGACTCTATCGATCCACATTCACACAAATCCCACCAATACCACTATTTTTCAAATTTATGCACCAACCTCAAAAGGTAGTGATGAATAAATTAAAGAATGCAATCCAGATGCAATGGCAATTAATGGTAATTAGAATGGAAAAGTTGGAAAGAGAGGAAGGATTAGTAGTTGGAAAATATAGTCTTGGTGATAGAACTAAACTGGAGATCGCATGATAGAATTTTGCAAGACTTGTTAATAGAAAATAACTTCTTTTCAACACACAAAAGGTTGAAGACATGTAGACTTCTCTAGATGAAATACACAGAAATCAAGTTGACTACATCTGTGGATAGATGTGGAAAGAGACAATGGCAAAGTTGATTGACTATCAGCAGCTAAACCAGGCCAGAGGCTGATTGTGGAACAGACCATCAATTGCTCATATTTAAGTTTAGGTTGAAGCAGAAGAAAATTGAAAGAAGTCCCCCCAAGTCAAAGTATGACCTTGAGTATATTGCAGCTGAATTTTGAGAATATCCCAACAGATTTGACGCTGTGCCCCCTTAATTGCAGAAGACCAGATGAGCAGTGGAATGGCATCAAGAAAAATCTATAAAGAAACAAAACGTCATTAAAAATCTAAGAAGGAAAAAAAAATCAAAGTGGATGTCTGGAGAGACATACAAATTTGCTCTATTTGTAGAGTAACTAAAGCAAATGGAAGAAATGAAGAAGTATAATAACTAAATAGAATTTTTCAGGAGACAACTTGAGAAGAAAATATAAAATATGAAATCCGAAAAGAAAGACACCCTCAGCATATCTTAGACTGAAATAACTAAAGAAAAATTCAAGCCTCAACTTGTCATATTGAAAGATTCCATTGACAAAATACAGAACGTTACAGGAAGCATCAAAAGAAGATGGAAATAATATGCAGAATCCTTTACCAAAAATAACTCGTCAATAGTGAATCATGTCAAGAGGTGGTATATAAGCAAGAACCAGTGGTACTGAAGGAAGAAGTTTAAGCTACACAGAAAGCACTGAAAGACTTCAGGAATTGATGGAGTACCAATTGGAATGTTTCAACAAGCTGATGAAGAACAGGAAGCACTTAGTCCTTTATGCTGAGAATTTTGGAAGACAGCTTCTTGGCAAACTAACTGGAATCAATCCATCTTTCTACCCATTCTTAAGAACTGAGACCCAACAGAATGTGAAAATTATACAGCAATAAAATTGATATCACCTACATGTGAAATTTTGTTGAAGATCATTCAACAGTGTTGCAGCAGGACATTGACAGAGAGTTCCAGAAATTCCAGGAATTCCATAAGTTCTGTCTGGAATTCTGTCAGGAATTCTGGAAATTCTGTCAAGAGGATTTAGCGCCAGGGTTATCATTGCTGATGTCAATGGATCTTGCCTGAAATCAGAAAACACCACAAAGATGTTTACTTGTGTTTTGTTGACTGTGCAAAAGTGTTTGGCTGTGTGGATCATAGCACATGGGACCACGAACGGGCACACTGCATGCTTTGACATCAAGAAAGTTGTGCCCCAAGGTTGTATCCTCCCATCGTACCTTTTCAGTCTGCATGCCAAGGAGAAGAACGGAGACGCTGAGGAAGAATGCGGTATCACCATTGGAGGAAGGCTTGTTAGCGACTTGTGACTTGCAGATGACACACACCTTGCTGGCTGAAAGGGAGGGGAACCTGAAGCACTTGCTGATGAAGATCATGGATTGTCCCCTTCAGTCTGGATCACAACTCGATGTAAAGACAACCGAAACCCTCCCACTGGAGCAATAGGCAACATCCTGATAAGTAGAGGAAAGATCGAATTGTCAAGGATTTCATGTTGGTCGACTCCGCAATCGATGTTTATGGAAGCAGCCAGCAGAAATGCATTGTGGTCAGTAACTCTGCTGCACGAGACCTCTTTAAATTGGTGAAAAGCAAAGATGTTACTCTGGTGACGAAGGTGCTCCAGAACCAAGCATTGGGATTTTTAATCGACTTCTATGCATGTGAAAATTGGACATTGAAAAAGGAAAACTGAAGAAGAATCTGTGCATTTGAATTGTGGTGTTGTCAAGGAATATTTAAAATACCATGAGCTTCCAAAGGAACAGATAGATTTGTTTTGGAAGAATTACAGCCAGAATGCCCCTTAGAGGCAAGGACGGAGAGAAGTCCCATACTTTGGACGTGCTGTCAGGAGAGCTCAGTTCTTGGAAAGGTGCCCCATGCTTGTTTGAGTGAAGGGGCAGGTGGACGGACACAGTGGCTGCAACAGTAGGTGTAGACACACGAGCAACTGTGAGGTCGGCACAGGACTGGGCAGTGTTGTTTTGTTGTACGCACGGTCACGATGGATCAAGACTGATTGGAACATCAGTGTAAACAGTAACGTGACTTCAAAAGTATCCCTTATCCTTGAAGGGGTAGGAAAATGTATTCATGCATAGCATAGTTAAAATGATTTAGATAATGGGAGAGCTGTATTTATAAGACATTTTCAGATAGCAGTCACGGGTCACCTAATGCTTAACAACTCATCTTTCTGAGAGAAATACCCAGCACACTCTTGTGCCTATTTGCAAGTTTTATTAACCCAGAAATAGAGAGAGAGGAGATGCAGATTTTCAACCTTGGGGATTCACAAGACATACAGAGCCAGTTGTCTAGAGGACAAGATTTCTAGTACAACATATTAGTGTTGTAGAAATAATTAGTCCTAATGTCAAGAACGATAAAGAGGGAAGCCAACCTTCAGTGGGAGCCTATAGGGACATAAGTGAAAAATGGATTGGGTGGGATTGAAGAATATAAGTCAACATGAGACTAAACTGTAGTTTCATGAAATAGAGAGATGAAGTGGATAAGGTAGGAAGATTGTTATAGAGAGTTTTCTAGGTAAGGTAAGCAGATTTCTAAGTAAGCTGGAGGGATTTTAAGTTCTACTGCAAATTGGGTGAATTGGGGCAATGAAGATAAGAGTTCTGGAGTGTACATGGAGAGGTCAGATTAGAACAGACAGTATTATTGAGAAGGGATTGATAAGAAATCTGTAAGCTAGACTTCAGCTCCTTGAAGAAATGCACGGCCAGGGGGCTGGCGCAGAAAGGATTTGTGAATGCCGTGAACTCCATCCAATAAGAGAGAAGGTTTTCCATGAAGTAGAAGAGGAATAGCATAAAGCAGCAATTGAGGGAGCTGGGAATGTGCCCACCCCTGTCTGTCTCTGAGGGTAGGTGAACAAGCTGTTTTCAGTGGGCACAGAAAGGAAGAGGAGTCAGAGGATGAGAACTGTCGGAATGGTAGACTAGAGGGACATATTTGCAGAACAGGGGAGGAGTAAGCAGGCAACATTTCGTTAATGGAGGCGCTGACACAAGCATCAAGCCCCAAGGTTTCCATCGGGATATCGGTGTAATGGAGTGTGCCTCCGCAAATCGCCATCCCCTGGTGGCGGGCCTCGGCTGATGGTGGCTTCAGTGATGAACGATAATGGGTTTTGTTATATAATCCACAATTTATCAACAGCCTTAAGGCTTAGAAGCATATATATTGAGGAGCAGAATAGAAACTAAGGGAAAGAGCTTGAATTGAAAATCAAACGTACAAAACAGAAGAGTTCAATTAGTGTAGAGCATTCATGTTTATGGTGTGTTTAGATATGATAACGCGATAACGCGTGTGCTAGATTGTATAGCGCACAACCAGGTTATTCTCCTTCCTTGTACAAACTGGGAAATGATCCTTGGGGTCTTCCAGCAGGATTTCAGGTGTTTACAGAGGGGACCATCAGTTCCCTTGTCTTCTAGTGTAGTCTCGGCATATCTAGACTAAAGAATAGTTTGTGTCCTCCCTCTCACTCACTGCCATCCAGTTGAGTCCAACTCCTAGCGACTCTTTGGGACAGAGTCAGATAGCTCCTGTGGGTTTCTGAGACTGTAAATCTTCATGGGAGTAGAAAGCTGCATTATTCTCCTCGCTTGAATCCTGATCAGTTTTAAAAAAAGAGTCTTGGTTGCCCACTGTTAGGTACTCGGCTACATACTAACATGGTCAGCAATTTGAACCCACCAATTACTCTGGGGTGGAAAATGTGCCCCTCTGCTTCTTTTTTTGTATTTTATTTTATTTTATTAAAAAACATTTTATTAGGGGCTCATACAACTCTTCTCACAATCCATACATATACATACATCAATTGTATAAAACACATCTGTACATTCTTTGCCCTAATCATTTTCTTTTTTAATTTTTTTAAAATTTTAACAATTTATTAGGGGCTCATACAATTCTTATCACAGTTCATGCATATACATACATCAATTTTATAAAGCACATCTGTACAGTCCCTGCCCTAATCATTTTTTTCTCCTCTTTTCTCTTTTTACATTTTATTAGGGACCCATACAACTCTTATCACCATCCATACATATACATACATCAATTGTATAAAGCACATCCATACATTCCCTGCCCCAATCATTCTCAAAGCATTTGCTCTCCACTTAAGCCCCTTGCATCAGGTCCTCTTTTTTTTTTCCCCTCCCTCATGTGCCCTTGGTAATTTATACCTCGTTATTTTGTCATATCTTGCCCTATCCGGGCAGCGCGACTGTGTCTTGTTGGGTACATGCTGGCTAGATCAGGAAATAATGATTTAATGGCAATCGCGTGCTCATCTAAATGTGAGGGGTACCAAAGCTGGAACGGCGCTGGGCAGAGGGCAGCTCGTGTAGTCTGCATTGTTCCTGCTAGGAGAGCATGGAGCAACTCGCTCTGAGCGAGTTTACCCAGTGGTGTCCCCTGGGAAGGCTCTCTTTGGTTACAGGGAATTTTTTCTTAAAAGCAATTTAGCTCAAACCTCGGATTTTTTTTTTTTTTGTGACGGTTGATTTAAGAGAACAGTGTACGGCTGTGAAATTTTGTTTCCTGCTTGGGAAAAATGACACAGAAGCTGTTCTGATGTTGAGCACAGCTCATAAGGACAGTGTTATGGGAAATACTCAAGTGTATGAGTTGTTTTCTCATTTCAAAAAAAAGATGAAATGTCAGTTGATGACAAACCTCATTCTGGATGTCTGTCAACTTCCTGAATGGATGAAAATGTTGACTGCTAGTGCATTGGGAGTTCATTTCACCAGATCAGACTGTTAATCAAGCTTTCTATTTAGAGGTCTGAAAAGATTGCATAGCAGGGTGCAACAGAAAAGGCCTGATTTGTGGCAGAAGGGGACCGGTTTTGCCACCATGCCAATGCTCCTACTTACAGAGCTATCTCAATGTGCCAGTTTTGGGCAACAAAACAGCATGTCTGTCTTGTCTCGTGCCCCTTATTCACCGGGCCTCACTCTGTGCAACTCCTTTTTCTTTCTGCAAATGAAGAGGGACATGAAAGGACAGCAATTTGCTGATGTAGGAAGGTGAAGAAGATAATCAAGGAGGTGCTGTCAGCCATCCAAACAGATGAGCTTGAAAAATGTTTCCAAGAATGGAATTGCAGATTTGGCCAATGTATTAAGTGTAATGGAGAATACTTAGAATGTGATAAGGTTGTTTTGTAAAAAAATTAAATACCTAGCTTTGAAAACAAAATTCACTTTTTCAGAGTACCTCCTCATAGACTTGATTTTCTTTCCTTTGCAGTTGCGTTTATTTTCCTAATTTCAGATTTATTTTTCTTCTTTTTTACCTTTAAGTTCTTTAAGATTTTCGCTTTAAAGGATTGTTTGGCCACGTCTTTTTTCATCCCTGCCTGGGATGGGTGGACTGTGGAGCTCAGCAAGACATGCAGTTGCCAGGAGTTGGTCTCCACTTCACGGCAGCGGGTTGAGACAGGTAGAGAGAAGGGTGTGAGGAGAGATGAGGTTGATTATTTCTGCACGGTCGGGATTGCAAAGGGATTTGTAGGTCATATAAGGAGTTTGGATTTTATCTTTAAGCAGAGAGGAACCATTAAAAGGCTGTGCCGAGAGGCATTCAGATCATATCTGGAGCTTTCTGGAGAAGCACAGGAATAATAGACAATGTCTTATCACCTTTGCCCACATACTTGCAATAGTTCATTTTCTCCATTCTTACTGACCAGTATCTGTTTTCCTATTTGGTTAAGGCTACTAGATTAATCTAGTTTAAGGCTCAAGAAAAAGATTTATTGGCCTTGTGGACTTTCATGTCAAAGCTGACATGAAAACAAAGCCAAAGTTTTGCATCTGATCTCAGACACAAATTGTGTTACAGAGAAAATTTTCTGGTAAGTATCCTATAAAGTGTATGATGAGGCAAAGTCATAGTCTAAAGTTCAATATTACCTAGGTTCAAAAGATTCCTAGAGGATTGGATATTAATTTTTAGGAAGACTTACAAGTATATTTGGTGGAAGGTTGTTTGATATTTCTGGGTCTGGAATTTCCAAGGGGAGAAAAGAGAAAAACCATTTGCTGAAAGATCAAGGAATTATCTTCCTGGAAGGCCTTTCTATTTCAGCAGATAAACAAAGCTGCACATTCAGTGTGGAAGAAGCCATCAGAAGTACTGACAGTTCTGCCTGTCCTCAGCCGTTGCCACTTACTAATGTTTCTGCATGTCCTTATCAGACCAGATGGCAGGCTGGAAACTTACTGGCTCTGTGAGATGCTGCTGTTCTCTGATTAGATTTAATTTAGGGAGGAACTGGCCAGTGTTTGAAGCTAATCATTATTCATGTGTACTGTTGACATTAAAATAAAATTATATATTGCTGACCCTATATATTAAAACCACAGAGAGCTATTAATTTATTCACAAACATAAGTTGAACAACTATAACCAATGATGAACTGAGATATTTGGAATACTTTAGCTTAATTAAGCATATTAAAAAGAGAACAGCTTGGGAAGAATTCATAAGCTGTTCACATACATATAGGAATTTGAATGATAAGAAATGGAATAATTTTGATTAACCTTAATCAGTTGACTAGCAGACACCAGTGTCTTCTCTGAGTGTACTATGTGTAGACCAGCAGGACAATATAGATTTTATGTTTATTGGTTCAGGAAGTAGTTGAAGACACGATAGGCACGCTGCCACTCATGGGGCTTTCTTTACAAGGCACGTAGAAAGGTAAAGTCAGTAGACTGCTAGATGATGAAGAACAGAGAAGAAAGTCAATGAGTGCGGTATGATTACTGAAGAGTCTTGAAGCCTGGGAAGTGAGTGAACATGAGGTGTTAAAAAGCGAGTCAGAGAATGGTGTTTGAGAAGAAGAAAGGGTCAGGAAAGGGAGGAAGGATCATAAGGCTTTCCTCAGAGGGTGAAAAGGTTGTGTCAGGACCTGCGTTATCTGTTTGCTAGACGAGGACAGTAAGACGCTGAGAGATTGGTGAGGGTACTTGGTCCTGGTTACGTGGTCCATAAGTGGCAGGGGTGAGGTTCCGGCCCAGGTAGTTGAGCTCCAAGGTGTGTACTTTTGACTATGCTGAAGAAGTTGCAGAATGGAGACTCAGAAAATAAAGTTGAGTACGTAGAGGAGCCAAAAACACACTTTTATATTGAAGTGGGAGGAAATGATCATCATAGAAGAAAAAAGATAAATACTTAAAAATGTTATTTTTTATCTAAGTAGAGGGTCAAATAATATGGAGAAACTAAAGTCTGTAGTCCTGAAAGCCCATGGCCGAGTGAAGGCAAATTCATTGAATGCCTGTATACCTTTTTAACATGGCAATGAATTATTTTTAACACACTTTAATTTAAGTGAAAATTAACATAGCAAAATAATCTCCTAATCATTAATTCATACACACATTGTTCTGTGACATTAATTGAAATCTCCTAATTTCCCCTTGGGTACTCCTTTCCATTGATCTGGCTTTTCTGTTCCATCCTTCTTTGCCCCATTAGTCTCAATATAGAGCATGCTCTTCATGGCTGTTATTTATTTTATAGCCCCGTATTGAGTTTCAAGTTGGAAGATTGCCTTCGGGCAGTGGTTCTCAACCTTCTTAATGCTGGGGCCCTTTAATACAGTTCCTCATGTTGTGGGGAACCCCAACCATAAAACTTATTTTCATTGCTACTTCATAACTATAACCATAGCTGTAATTTTGCTACTGTCGTGAATTGGACAACCCCTGTGAAAGGGTCGTTAGACCCCCCAAAGGGGTCGGGACCCACAGGTTGAGAACCACTGTCTTAGGGAACTAGCCTTGCGGTGTCTTCCAATACCTTTCAGAGCAGTAAGCTGGTATTTTCTATTTTTGTTTTTGAATTTGCCCTACTTTTTAATCATTTTAATCAGGGTCATCTTCCGTGCTCCTAGTCAGCGCCAACTGTGGTGGCTGGGCACCACCTGGTTCTCTGGTCGCACATTATGGCTCATGTGGGCCGTGCATCCTTTGGACTGGACTACTAATTGCTTCCTTGAGTCTTCAGTTTTCGTCTTCTTTCTAAACTAATTGTGATTAATACACCTATCAAACCAGGCCACAGTTCAATCACATCTAGCAGAATTGTACACTTGCTGCCACGGTCATTTTCCACACAATCTTTTTCTGTATGGACCCCCTTGATAACAGCCTCCCTTTACCTAATCTGTGGCCCCCTCCCCCACAAAACTCATATCCTACTGCTGACGATATAGGTTCATCTGTCCTGGTTTTCATAACCTGAAAAATGAAAAAGACATATACTGCAGCTTCCAGAGGGTGACTGCAATGATACTGCACTCCCAAGATACCCCTGAATATGCACAGTCAGAAACCCAGCCAAACAATACAATCCCCAATGCATACGATTTTGGAGACCAGATCAGGTCCAGCGTGCATCCTAGGGGGAATCTGTTGACAAGTTTTAACTTTTTCAGGCAGGCTTCTGCCTTTGACCTTCTATACTCAACTCACCAATGCCCTCCGTTTAGTGACCACTTTCCTCCTGTCCCTCGATTCTGGATAGAGTCTTATTTCCTGCATAGTTCCACCAATGAATCTCGGGCTCCCATGTCATCCGTAGCGTCTGGCAAACCAGATTCTTGGGCTTTAGGCTCTGATACTGAGCCCTCCCTTCAATTTGGATTATATGCTTCACAATCCTTTGGTGACTGGTGATGGTGTGCTTCTTCCATGTGGACTTGGTTGACATCTCACTTAGATCGCTGCTTGTTTGGAGACAAGATTTAAGACCCCAGATGCTATTTTATCTGATAGGTGGCACCATCTAATTTCTTTACCACATTTTGCGATAGCACCCGTCTCCTCCATGTTCCTTTCCTGGAGACGAGTATTGGAGTATTGAGCATGGCCATGATGTACGAACTAATTATTTTTAAGTTGGAACTGGGATTTAGTGTATGCCCAAACCAGTCCTGGATGTATGTTTGTTTGACGTGGTCTTTCAATTTATTCTTACTTTGGAATTAACCCAAATATCATACCACTTAATCTCATCAAGAAGAATTTTACCATTGCTTCCATAATCAGTTCCCAAACATTGGATTTCTCCTGGGTACTCTGACATTATCTCCCTTTTATTGCTATCCCCCTTCCCCACTTTCCTGGGTTTCATTTACCAAAAAAAGGAAAAACTTATTTCACTTCTTCTGAAGGCTAATTCCCTACTCCATAGCACCTGAGGTATGCCCTGCTATGAACAAACAAAAACCAAATATAGCAGAACGATCATCACATATTTGCCAGAACAATATTTGATCTTAGCACAATCTATGAGGCATTGATGTAGCAAGACCTTATTTGTCTACCTGCCAACAATTCTCCAAAATTGATACAGCTGTTTTCTGCTTCCTTGGACACATGTATTTTCCGGTTTAAGTCCACAAGTTCTAGGTGCGTCTGAGGTGGGATTCCTGCAAGGGATCTCTTTGATTCTGCCTCTGGGGCATGCCGTACGACGTAAAGGTCCAGGATTCAGTGTCCCAAGGCCCCGTGACACCCAGCCTGAGTCCCCAGGATACAGCCAGCAGCCTGCGTCAGGGTGACCCATCTGGTGCTCCAGGCTTCTGTGATGGCCAGTCTCAAGCTTTGCAGACTCCAGTAGCTTCTCTTCAAATGAGGATGTAGAAAATTATCTTTATGAGGTATGTTATGCCAATTAACCCAGATGTCCCTCGAGACGATGGTCCTTAACATTCAAACCCAATAGGTCAGTCCTCTGAGGTGTTTGGATAGGTCTAAGACGTTTCCCCAAAAGTGCCCCTATTTGTATACATACGCCCAATTTCCCTAATGATATCTACACGTGCATGC
Source organism: Tenrec ecaudatus (assembly GCF_050624435.1). Taxonomy (NCBI): domain Eukaryota; kingdom Metazoa; phylum Chordata; class Mammalia; order Afrosoricida; family Tenrecidae; genus Tenrec; species Tenrec ecaudatus. The sequence goes on along the minus strand of NW_027459091.1, from coordinate 29,519 downwards.
ATGTGTACTCTCAGATGCCCTCCCACACTTAGCTAGTATACATGTTAAGAAGGTAACCACTCACAGATGTTTGGTCAATATTACTGTTCTTCCAGAATTGTATATGTTACAGCATTTACATACCCAAGCCAAATTAACTGCCACAGAGCACCCTATTGGACAGGATCGAATTGCCCCATAGAAAGCCTACGGCTGACCTTGGGGCAGCAGCCCGACTTGTACCCATGAAGCCCCTAGAGCCCCATAGCATTTACCACCGTTGTCCTTTCTGCTTACGATGTTCTCAGTGTCTCCCTTTGCCTTGGTCACATTGCGCCGACTTCCTCCATGTTGTATATTGCTTTTTCTTCACCAGAATCATCCTGTTTGCTGTCTAGTAAGTGATTCCCCTTCTTTCCTTGGTAATGATCAAATGATGTTTCTAAATCTGTTCTGGACATTTTATCATGGCAGTCTCATACAATATTTGTACTTTGGAGTTTGACTTATTTCACTCACATGATCTCTTCAAGATTCACCCGTGTTTAGTGGATTCGTCATTATCATTGCAGAATATTCCGTTGTATGTATGTGCCACTGCTTATTTATGTTTCGTCCTCGGTGGGCTCTTTTGTTGTTTCCATCTTTGGTTATTGTGACTGATGCTGCAGGGAACATGGATGTGCTTTTGTCTATTGATGTAATGCCTCTTATTTAGGATCTACATCTAGGAGTTAGATTGCTAACTCTTATGGCATTTCTCGTCCTGGCTTTCGGAGAAGTGTGGATTCCCTTTTTCACAGTGGGTGTGCTGATTTGTGCCCCGTCATACTGACAGTGTCTGAAAGTCCCCGTCTCCCCAAACCGCTCCAGCATTTGTTGTTCTGTGTTGCTGTTTTTGTTATTGTTCTCCTTTTTTATCAGTGCTATTCTGACTGGAGTGAGATGATATGTCATTGTAGTTTCAATCTGCATCTTCCTTCTGGCCAGTGATCCTGAGCATCTTCTGATGTTTGCTAGCCACCTGGATGTCTTGTTTGGTGACATGTCTTGTTCACTTTAAAATGGGTTGTCTTTTTGCTTCTTTTGGATTGAAGTGTTCTATTGAAAACATTAGCGATCAGACCATTTTTTCAGATACGTTATTGCCAAAAAATAGTACCCGACCTTAGATTCTCTTTTTATTCTTTTGGGGAAAGTTATTGATGAGCATAAATATTTAATCTTTGGGAGGTTAAAGTTTTCTAGTTTATAGTCTGGTGTTTGTGCATTTTTATTTATGTATGATAGTGTGTAGGTATTACATTTAGGTCTTTGCTCTGTCTTGAGTTTTGGTTTTCTGTGTGATATGAGATACGGGTCCTGTTTCATTATTCTGAAAATAGAAACCCAGCTTTGCCAGCACCATTTAATGAAGAGATGACCTCTTCCCCACTGAATGTAGTTCAGCCTTTGCCAAACATCAGCTGTTCATAGGTGGTTGTGTTTACTTCTGACGTCTCCAGTTTGTTCCATTAGTCTTCTAAAAAAATCACAAGAACACACTGTCACTGCTGTTTACTGTCACGTTGGCTTCAGCTCATGATGCCCCACAGTTCCAGGAAACACTGTGTTAAAGAGGCAGAGACTTCTTAAAAAATGGTCTAACAAGGAAGAATTATTCTGGCACAAGAACTTCGAGGGAAAATTTTCAGTTTCACTTCCTCCTTGAAGCCTTGTGATTTTTCCCATTTTGATTCTTCTCTTTTTATTCATAATTTTTCTCTTCAGGAATGATTCTCATTGGATAGTTATCCCGGTTTATTCATTTTGTAGTTTGAAGATATGCGCTGTTACATGCGATAATATTCCCAGTCCCAGAAATGGTATACAAACTAGCTACTACTCACCGCATGGTCCCTAGCCCAGTGCCATGCCCTCGCTGTCTCTCAGGAGGCATCCAGAGCGCTTAGGAATGGGGCCAGGTACGATTTGAAGGGAAGTCATGTGGACGTGATGAGTGCCTTGATTTCGGTGACAAAGGGGTAAAAAGGGAATCAAAGAGAACTTACAGATTTTAGACCATTTTTCCTGAGAGGATGGCAAATTATTACTGTCCCTGCACGTTAGGTTTATTTTTTTTCCCTTTTGCTTCCCCTGCCTCCCTTATCTCATACTTTTTCTTACTATTCTTGTCTGTGAAGCCTCAGGTAGAGGGCCGGTCAGAATGCGATACTCCTTTCTCTCTCTCTCCACTTCCAGTTTAACACAGCGCAATCCTGTCATGCCAGTGAAAGAAAATGAAGAAGTATGGCAGGTTTTCTTTAATATGGAAAACTTATAATATGTGTCTCTGATCAAATGTAAATCTTTCAAATGCCAAGTCAGGCTGAAAGTTAGGTTATTTCCACACATGCCTAGAATTAATGCCGAAGTCTCTCACAGAATTTCATATATGTATATAATATATATATACACATACGCGCGCAAACACACACTAACTGTTCAAAATCAGATTATTTTTCCAGAGTGAGTTTTATTTACATATTTATTCAGTAGTTCATTAGACAATGAAAAATTCTACCAGAAAGGCCTTTATATGAACATAGGAGAAGTGTGTGGTGGAGACAAAGAAACAGAAGATGCAATGTCCAGGCTCAGTATGTGGCTCTGAAAGAGTCCTCTGTAAAAGAATCAACTGAGCATACAGTGAGTCTGTTCAGTGCTGTGGGGTTTCTGGGGGCCATGGAGGTTCCAGTGTAGATTGGTGAGAGGCTCGTGGAAATAGCGTTGGCTTTTGGCACAGTGGGGTTGGACTTCAGATTCTACCATGAACCAGCATTGGGTCTCAGACACCAGAAACTCACTCACTGCCATTGAGTATATTTTGACTCAGAGTGGTACTAGAGGACAAAGTAGGACTGCCCGTGTCAGTTTCTGAGACTGTAAATCTTTAGCGAGTTGAAAGCCTCATCTTTCTCTCTTGGAACAGCTGATAGTTTTGAATGACTGACCTTGTGATTTGCAGCCCCAAACCAGGACTAGAACCTTAGTTTTCTCTTACGAAGATGAGGATAACAATAAGTACTCTGTAATGCAGCTGAGAGGCTTAAAGAGAGACCAAGGAAGCGAAGCACCCATCCAAGTGCCTGATATGTAAGGGCTCTTTCTCAATGTGTAGCAACTATACAGACCAGAGTGCGTGTGTGTCTTGTGAGTGAACAGGGTAGAGCTGTGCATGGAATAGGGGAGAAAGTGCACAGGAGGCTCAAATGGGGAGCTTTGTGGGAGCAGGTTTAAAGATGGAGTTTGCAAAAGGGAAGGAGGCATAGATTGAGAGGACAATATACCCAGCATAATGCATCTGTGGATAATGCTGTAAAAATGCATAGTGCTTATTATTCCTATGATAATCAACCTCGTTATTGGAGCAAATGAGCTAAGTTCTGTCATATGTTGGATGATCAGATCTTCTTAGGTTCAAGGCACTTTGTTCTCAGTAATATACTAGAGACGAAGTATTTAAAGAGATGGAGATTTGTAAGAAGTTGAATTAGCAAATGTTGTGTGATACATGCATGTATATCTGTTTTTTAATAGCAGCAGCAGTAAAGGAACAGAAAGGAGAGAAAGAGGAGAATCGTCGTAAAGGCTGCTTATATAGAGTCAGACACCTCAAGGGGTTTGATTTTTGATTTGAAGGTTTAGGGGTCACGATTTCATAGGACATTCAATTAATTGGCTTATCATTGGTTCTGGTACTTCTGTTTTGTCCCTGATTTGTCACAGGGTGCTAAACAGCTTGCAAGCAGGCATCTAAGTGACAATAACTGGTTTCGACGTACCTACCATGGGAACTCTGATGCTGGAGTGGGCTAAGAATTGGGCTGATAATCACAGCATGGGGCTCACAGCCACTAGTGACTTCAAGACAGGAAAAGTAGGCTTTCTTCCCATCCCAAAGGCTTACAGCCTCGGAGGCCCACAGGGGCTACTCTGTTCTGCAGTATAGACTCGCTATGGGTTGGAATTGACTTGGTGGCCATGGGGTTCATGAAGAACAGCAGAGGAAGAAGGAGAGTCAGGATTAGGAGGAAGAAATGGAATGCGCCCTGGGATAACATTTCAACTTTACATGAAAAGAATTGTTTCTGAATCCTTCTTCAGTCCAGGCCTCAGTGTAGCTTAATTAATGTGGAATAACTGCCGCGAGCACTGCACTCTGTCAGCGAACTATGTAGACAGGTCCAATAGCTCATCACACCTTGAGATGTGGCATGGGAAGCTTCGGGAACAGTGAAAGGCAGGCTGAACGTGGTTGTGCAACCTGAAGAATATAGTCAGTGTCACTGAATTGTAATTTTTAACTGTGGAAGTGGCATGTAAGGATACGTAAAAAAGTAATGCTACAAAATCATAGAAACCTCTATTAAACCTTTACAAAATGCGAAGCTATTGCTTCCTGACATATCTTCTGTCTACATCTATACTTCCAAAGGCAGTGTTTGTACCTATCTCGCCTGCCCTGAGGAAGGGGCATTCCTTTGCCCTCTTGGATTTAGACCATGTCAATGATAATTTTGGCATCCGCAAGGGATACAAATTGGGTTTCTTTCAAATGTTCTGTGAGTTTTCAGGACAAAGGGAAGTGTGAGGCCCAGGACCGAGGTTGTGGGATGAATGGGCTAGGATTTCCCGAATAGCTGCTCTTAGGACCGAGCAGGTGTATTTTGATGGGAAAATTCTTGGCACAACTTTCCTGGCCCTTTCTCACCTATACGGTTTTCATTTTTCTCCCCCCCCCCAGTAAACTCTAATTAATTGTGCATTTTTCTTTGAGAAAACCTATGAAGATTATCCCACTGGGATCCTTACAAACAGTGGCTGTAACTTTCGGAGCTGGCTTTGTTGTCTGGAGTTTAATTGGCCCGGCAGATCCTGTGGGGCGCCGCTGTCTTGCAGCGCCCCACCTTCTATTCCCTTTCCTTTATGAAGGCGCCCTGATCAGACCAGCACAAGGACATTGCTGACAGGGTTTGTCCGTACCCATCCACGGATCCAAGGACATGCTTACATACATTTTGTTTGGAATAAACCCATGCGCAAATGAACGGAAACGGTAGTATCAATACTTTTTGACTTACAGTTAGCTGTTTTACCGTGTTTATTTTCAACAACAAAAATAAAGCAGGTAAATGATTGCATTAGTCATGCACAGGTGCCTGTGACAAGTAGCCGTATGTAAAGCAGAGTGATATCCTGCTAGTTGTCCGGCTGTCCTGAAAGAAGGGGTGGGGGTGGGGGGCTGTACAGCAAGTTCGAAAGCTGGAAAAGAGATTGTCTGCACTGTTGGGGCTGTACAAAAATAAATCATTTATTCACCAAATAATGGCTAATACTTATGTTTCATTAATCAAATAATACCTAGTGTTTGCTTTATTGATTATTATGCATCAGTTATCTCATTTCATCTTCATAACAATTAGGAAGAAATTTCTGTCACATTATTTTACAATATTTTATGGAGGAGGGCACAGAAGCTCCGGGAGATTGGAGTGATGTTCCCATTGCCACGTGACTCTAACTTGTGGGGCTGAGACTCCAGCTGGGATGGTCTGCAGAGTCCCTTCTGCTCCTTCTGCCCTCCCCCACGGGTTGCGGTAGGAGGTCTGCAAGGCAGGCGCAGCGGGAAGCAGGGCAAGCCCTTTCTGTCTGTCTGCATGGAGTTAATTCCGAGGCAGAGATGAAATTCTCTGAGCATTCTAACTCCAGCTGTCGAGGGGAGGGACCCTTAAGCACTCTTTGGAACACAGTTTCTCCATCTCAGGACCATGCTCATGTTGACCTGACTGATTCTGTGGTTGCTGTTGTGATGGCCTGTCCGGCGCGTTACCGGCTGTGGATCAGCATTTCCTTGCCCACTAGATGCCAGCAGCGCCAGCAGCTGTGATAATCAGCAGTGTATTCAGAGATGGCCACATGTGCCGGGAGGACCCTCCCGAGTCTAGAAAAATGCGTTGGCTCTTGGTGAATTTAAATTGCAAAAGTGTGGAGGTGTGCAGCCAGCCTATATTCGGAGGTGACAGAGGGGTTGGCGAGACTCACCTTACTCCTTGGTAATCTTCTTTGTCTGCAGAAAAACTTGAACTCAAATGGCGCTGCAGGCAGGACATCTGGACTACAGCGCGAGAGACTTAAGGGCTTGGCGTAACCAATTGAGTGATTAAAAGGGAAAGGTTTTCAGATTTTCATTGGATAGTTATTTTAAATGAAGAGAAAATACAAGTAAAAGGAAGTGAGAAGTAAACATTTTATGAGCGAAACCCGTGAGAGTTGGGACTCAACACTACTGCTTTGCTTTTTCCAAGTCTCACAAGTATTTTCCTTTTACAGGGAAAAATCTTAGGACCTTTCTGTCACTTGTTTGAGCGGAAGGAGCCCTGGTACTGTAGTGGTTATGCATTGGGCCACTAATCGCAAGGTCAGCAGCTTGAAACCACCAGTTGCTCTGTGGCAGAAAGACAGGGCTTTCTACTCCTGTAAAAAATTACAGTCTCAGAAACTCAGCTAACTGCAAGGTCAGCAGTTTGAAACCAGTTGCTGGGGAGGAAAGAGTTAGTCTCAGCCTTGGAAACTCACAGGGGCAGCTCTGCCCTCTCCTGTAGGGTTGCTAGGAGTCAGCATCGACTGCACGCCTGTAAGCTTTTCTTTTGTCTTATTTTAATGGAAAAGATTTGAGTTTCCCTTTTCTGACAGGCTTCTACCGTACACGAATCTGGCTTTTGTCATTTTCAGAGTACCCTGGTTTGCTTCTGGGGGTTGCTGGTGTATTTTGGAATAGTCTGAACTTGCATTTAACAATGTTTTTAATGCATGATTGATTAGCCTTCGGTCCTCCTTATGTTTTAGTAGCCCTACAGTGGTGGTCATATATATATATCAGAATAAACTGAGGACATTTTTCTCTCAAATTCATACGTATAGATGCAGCTCCAAACCTGCTGCGTTGGAGTCTTTAGATGCAGGAGAGCATATGCTTTGACAGCATACAAGGGGGCTCCAGAAATTCATGGGAAATGTAATGAAAATAACGTAATTTTATTTTTGGAACAAAACTAAAAAGAAAAGTATGACCAGGCTTACTAGTCAGATAGCGACTGATGGAACGTATGAGCCGATGACCCTTGGTAACCCTCAGGTGTGGACATGAATTCACTCTCACGCTTAATGTTGAGCTAGAACCATAGGGGGAGCAGTCACACTAGAGAGGGAGAAGACCCGACACTCAGGGCTCAGGGGCAGTGTGTGCGAAGAACACGGCTCAGCGGGTGAGAGAAGCAGGACACAGGGAAGTCTGGAGGAAGCGGGAGAAGCAGGATGCATTGTGAGGTTTGCAGCATGGTTTGTGGAGTAGAGGACTGATCTGCCCAGTAACCTTCTACTCAATTCACTAAGAAGGTTCAAAAGATAACAGAAGTTTTAGGACTGAACTTTTTGAAGCTTCCTTTGAGTTAGAAAGCTCTGAAGCACACTCTGATTGAGAGGCATCGACAGTCTTTTTTCCCTGCCTCTTGGTCTGCAGTGACCTATTGTGACCAAAGGACTATCCCCCAATTCACAAAGAGCAGTTCTGTTTAATTCTTATTGTCTAGAACTTCTCTGTCATATCGAAGTTCAAGGGATGTTGGGAAATGTAAATTGTAGTTAGGAAGGTCACATGTCCAGCTAAAAATGAGGGGTTCTACGGCTCAGTAACAAAAGAGAACAGACATTGATGGACTGTTAGCAGTCCTTAGCACATTCAATTATTATAATAGGGGGTAATTTATTGAGCACTGAACGGGTGCCAGGAAGAGGCAAAGCCACTACATGATGTCCCTGCTTTGAGCATCCTTGTTTTATAGATGAGGAAATGGAATCTTCAAGGCCTGAACAACTTGTTTATGGGGACATAGTTGCTGAATATTGTGCTGAAATGCTAAAACAGTTTCTCTCTATTCTATCGGCATTTGCGACGAGGCTATTGAATTCTATCACTTACCTCAGTTGCCCAGGACAATTTAGTTACAGTGTTTAGAGTCTTTAGATTTATATGTAAAGCCAATTTGGCCTCTGTTGGTAACAGGAGTATCAATAAGCCTTTATGTTTAAGATTTTATTAGAACCATAGTACTATTTATTTTGAATTTACTATCTTTTATTTTTAGAGAAAAAACTAAGATGCTTTATTGTAATTTGGCTTCCAGTTTACAGAGAAATTTGGATTTTCCTTCCATAGTTCATATACCTTTTGGTGCATGACATTGACTGCAATGTGTACAGTGTAACAACACCCTTTCCACACCCTTCTTAGGTTTACTCTTTCCATTTGTCCTTCTTTACTATCCCTTTCTGTCTACTGAGCTTTACGCTGGTAAACATGCTACCTGTGCTCAGGGAAACATTCATGCCAAGACACATGGAGATCTCCCGGAGATGCCATGTCTACAGATATTGAAGGGAGGTAAGAACTTCATCCTAGGGCTGACACCCTGAATTTGGACTTTTAGTTTCTAAACTAGGAGAGAATACATTCTCGTTTCCTCGAACCAGTCAGTCATAGTATTTCTGTTAAAGCAAAACTAGACAACTAAATCTAATGTCTTAATTTAATGTTTTTCAGGAAGAATGAGGAGGATTTTGACACTCCCATGTTTATGTATTTTCTGAGACTACATTGAATGACAGTACTCATTCATTTTTCTATCTGTTTTTGATTTCGTGTCAGAAAGTCATCATGGACTAAGAATAGTACCTGTATAAGTCACAGGATAGTAACCCTTTCTTAGAAATCTGCATAATACTACCATTTTAAAATCAGTGATTTTACAGGGCAGAAACCATGTAAGATAAAATTCTAGTACTAAACTGTAAAGCTGACTTTTGCCCTAGTTTCTTATTTATTTTAGATTTACATTTCAGCTGTTGTAGACATGAACGCAAGCGTTCTTCTCTGTGTTTTTGTCAGTCATTTATTCATCACACAATCATGCTCACTTGACAAATACCCCCTTTTGAATCTTAGCACGTGCCAGCCACTTCTCCTGGCACTGGGGACACAGCGGTGAAATAAACAGATAAAACTTCACAGACCTTACATGTCTTCTGGTCGAGGAAGATTGACAAAACAGAAAATACATGGTAAGTTCAATGGTGATGTGTGCTGAGAAGAAAAACAATGCCATTTAAAATAGGGTGGTTATCACAATGAACTGTGAATGAACGCTTGAACAAAGGTTTCATGAACTGCAGGTGTGAGCCTTCGGATAGCTGAGGCGAGAGGATTCCAGGCAGAGGGACAGCATATGCACAGGGCTCAGACAGAACGCTGCCTGGAGTTCTTCAGGTGCTACTAGAAAGCATTGACGCAAAGGAAAGGATGATTTGGGGGATTGCGTGTGTTGTGGAGAGGCCCTTGTAGGTTTACTGCAAGGACTTCCTATTCAGCCTGCAGGAGATGGGAATTCTCAGGCTTTTAGAAAAACAAAGGAGGGACCCACCAGGTTTACATTTGAAAGGGCCTCTCTATGAGGACTTTGAAAAGTTCAAGGACAAATTGAGTTGAAAAGTAATAAAAAATTTCCATGAGCTTTTTGGAACCCCTCCTATAGGGGGGCAAAACATAGAAGCTGAGTGGTCTTCTAAGTGATTTTTGCAGCCTCTGATAGCAGAACTTAGACAGGCGGCGGAATTTAAAACTTGTCTATATAAGATATTGCGTGTGGTTTGTAAGAAAATTTGAGAATGCAAGGTTCTAAGGTTTGTTTTGTACTTAAAAGATATTTAGAAATGACAAAATAACGATGTATAAATTACCAAGGGCACATGAGGGAGGGGGGAGAGGGGTGGGAGGGGGAAAAAAAAAAAGAGGACCTGATGCAAAGGGCTTAAGTGGAGAGCAAATGCTTTGAGAATGATTGGGGCAGGGAATGTATGGATGTGCTTTATACAATTGATGTATGTATACGTATGGATTGTGATAAAAGTTGTATGAGTCCCTAATAAAATGTAAAAAAAGAAAAGAGGAGAAAAAAATGACCAGGGCAAAGAATGTACAGATGTGCTTTATACAATTGATGTATGTATATGTATGGACTGTGATAAGAGTTGTATGAGCCCCTAATAAATTGTTAAAAAAAAAGATATTTAGAATGTGGGGATACATAGGAAACAGCTGAGCTAGTTGTTCATTGTCAGAGAGCACAGGTCTAAACAAGCTCAACTGAATTAACATTGGGATCATTTAGTCTGTAAGTGGACAGTACTAAATTACTCTGCTCAACACAGTAATTAATTGAACAGTTGAGAATTAATTTTACAGATTGCATATTGTATGCACACCCACAACAGAGTATTTATTAATAAAATCAGATTCTTTATCGCCTACATAGTCATTTTGTCATGCTTTCAATTCTATATGGTGTCGACTCTGAGATTTAACAATAACTATCTGAAGGTATTAACAGAATCAAGGCTGATTCTACTAATTCTGTTTTTTGCTTTCGTTCCTGAAGATCTTCATCACTGTGGAGAGAAAGCTGGTTAAGAATATGGTTAGGCTCTCGGAGCAGGGCAATTCCCACTCCCCCTTCTAGTACTGGCTGCAATACGCTGACGGTCATTTTCCTCCATGCACATGCCAGTGAATGGAAGGACAGATTGCGCGTGGTCCAGCATTTGTCAATGATTTCTTCAGACAATTGGTATCTGAGAAAGATCATGTCATCAGTAAACTGACAAACTACTTGTTTAGATTAGTGGCTGTGTATGGCATACAGGATGATTTTAAAGCTTGACATTTTCTGGAACTGATTCTGCTATAATTACATATTAGCCGTGTTACTTAACTATGTTAAATAAATAATTTCATTTCATCTAACACATTTTTATGCATGTCAGGTAAAATAAGATTACATATCTAAAATGCCTGGAATAGAGAAGCTGCTTTGTCTTCAGTTCTTTGCTATCACTGGGGTGTATTGTCAAAAAGCAGCAGCCACTGTCCAGGTTATCTTAGTAGCTGTTGCAGTTTTTTAATCAAGTAATTATTTTTAAAAGATTTTTTAAAACATTTTATTAGGGGCTCGTACAACTGTTATCACAATCCATTCATACATCCATTGTTTCAAGCACATTTGTACATTTGTTGCCCTCATCATTCTCAAACATTTGCTTTCTACTTGAGCCCTTGGTATCAGCTCCTCTTTTGTTCCCTCTTCCTGCTCCCTCCTCCCTCATGAACCCTTGATAATTTATAATTTTTATTATTTTTTCATATCTTACACTGCCCAACGTCTCCCTTCACCCACTTTTCTGTTTTCCATCCCCCCGGGAGGAGGTTATATGTAGATACTTGTGGTTCCACCTTTCTACTCCACCCTCATCTGTCCTGGATTCCCTGTGTTTCCAGTTCCTATCTGTACCAGTGTACAGTGTACAAATCTGGTCTAGCCGGATTTGTAAGGTAGAATTGGGATCATGATAGTCGGGTAGGGGGAGGGGAGGGAGGAAGCATTTAGAAAGTAGAGGAAAGTTGTGTGTTTCATTGTTGCTACACTGTACCCTGACTGGCTCATCTCCTTCCAACGACCCTTCTGTAAGGGGATGTCCAGTTGCTTACAGATGTGTCTTGGGCCCCCAATCTGTACTTCCTCTCATTCACAATAATTTTATTTTTTTTCTTTGATGGCTGATATCTGATTCTTTCAACACCTGTTGATCACACAGGCTGATGTGCTTCTTTCATGTGGCCTTTGTTGCCTCTGAGTTAGATGGCCGCTGTTTACCTTCAAATTAAGACCCCACATGCTGTATCTTTTGATAGCGGGCATCATCAGCTTTCTGTACCACTTTTGCACCCTTTTGTCTTCAGCAATCATATCAGGAAGGTAAACACACAATGATATGATTTTTTGTTCTTTGGTGCCTGATAACGTGATCCCTTCCACACCTTGTGATCACACAGGCTGGTGTGCTTCTTCCATGTGGGCTTTGTTGTTTCTGAGCTAGATGGCTGCTTGTTTACCTTCTAGTCTTTAAGACCCAAGACCAGACATCCCCAAACTACGGCCCGTGGGGGTCACATGTGGTCCACTGAGGACATTTATCCGGCCCACTGGGTGTTTTTGACCGCCCCCCCTCTTTTTTACTTCAAAATAAGATATGTGCAGTATGCATAGGAATATGTTCATAGTTTTTTTTAGACTATAGTCTGGCCCTCCAACGGGTCTGAGGGACAGTGAACTGGCCCTCTGTTTTAAAAGTTTGAGGACCCCTGCCTAGATCCTATATCTTTTGATAGCCGGGCACCATCAGCTTTCTTCACCACATTTGCTTATGCACCTACTTTGTCTGCTGTGATTGTGTTGGGAAGGTGAGGATCATGGAATGTCAGTTTAATAGAGCAAGTATTCTTGTATTGAGGGAGTAGATCAAGTAATTTTTAATGTTATGTCTCATTTTTTAAAATAGAAGTGATGCATAAAATATTCACTAAAATATTTCTGAATTTTTATTATTTTTACCTAAAAACTTCATCTACAAGGACTAAGTGATACCATCTTCTTTGAATTCTGGTAACACAAAACATTTCTCTAATTTCATATTAATCCCTTTCTGACTTTGTTATGGAGAAACTCACCTCTCAGTTTGGTGTCTAGCCACATAGTTCATGTTCTCACCCCTTTTGATCAGTGTAATTCACTTCTTTGCAATTCATTCTTTCTTTGTTTTCTTAATCAGCTTATTTTTAAATCAATCTTATGGAGAAATTTATGTATGATAAACTATCTTTGTAATATACCATTTTTATAATCATTTTCAATTTATAGCAAAATGATGAAGTACAAAGGGCTCCCATGTACCCTTTCTGTCTCTTGGATACAGTTTTTCCTTTCATTAATACTTGCATTGTGCATTAGAATTGCTACCACTGGAGAACCAATACAGCAGCATTATTATTAAGTATAGTACCTCATTTACATAAGGCTCCTACTCTGTGCTGTGTAGTTCTATGGATTTTGACAAATGCACAGTGTCATATGACTGCCAGCAAAATCACCTGCAGAATAGTCTCACTGCCCTAACACTCCTTTTGCCTATTTCCTTTCTTCTTCCCCTTGAGTCCCTAGAAACCACTATTTTTTTTTAAACTGGTTCTAGAGACTAGACTTCTCTAGGGTGTCATAGAGTTGGAATCATACAGTTCATATGCATTTTAGGTCCACCCATATATTTCCATAGCTTGCTAGATCATTTCTTTGTATTGCTGAATAATATTCCGTCTCGTGGCTGGACTGGAGTTTTTGTGTAGCACAAAGAGTTAAATCCTAAACTCTTAACTGGAAGAGTTGTTTCTGGAACTTACCCAACAGCCCCTCCAAAGAAGGGTAACAGGCGTGAAAACCCTCAGAAGGGGTTGAGCTCTGAGTTGCCACATGTTGAAATTGACTTTATGTTCCATAGTTCATCCAGTCACCAACTACAAGGCATGTTGTTAGGTTCTTGCGTGCCATTGACTCAGCCCCAACGTAGCAAGCCTATGTACACGAGAGTGAAATGCTGCCCCACTCTGCATCCTTCTCACAACTGCTGCTGTTTGAGGCAGGTGCTGTAGCCCCTGCCCCTTTCCTGTCATTGCATCTGCAGCCCTCAACTTCCCCTGCAGTGTCATGTCCTTCTCTTGGGACTGCTGTGCCTGCACAGCCTGTGCGAAGTATGGGAGACAGCTCACAGTCCTTTCCTCCAAGGATCAGTCACGTTGTACTTCCGCTAAGACCTTTTTTTTTTCAATTTTTTGGCAGTCCAGAAGCTATTCAGTATTCTTCACCAACACCATAATCATAGATATCATTTCTCAGTTTTCCTTATTTACTGTCCAACATTTCCTTTCACATGATATCATTGAAAATACTGGGTCAGAGGTCCCCCCCAGCACCACCCCCAGCCCATTTGTCCAATAAAGTACATTATAATGCTTCTTGGAAGCTAGGGGTTAAGACCTGATCTCTCATGCTTTGGACGTATAATCAGGGGAAACCAGCCCTGGAGAAGGGCGTCATACTTGGTGAAGTTAGTTGAAAAGAGGAAGATCTTTAGCAAGATGGATTTGCTCAAGTCAACCAGTGTGGTGATGTGAAGGACCGGGCAGTGGGGCCTTCTCTTGTAAATAAGGTGGCTGTGATTTGGAACTCACATGGGGGCACTTACCAACACCCTGCACCCATTAAGGGCGAACTATTCAGTGATGCAGTGAGCCTCAAAAGAAGATCGAAGGAACACATGGCATCACCGGACCGAAGGAATTAGTTGACCTATTTCAAGAGACAGCGTGTGACCAAGAATCGGTGGTATTACTGGGAGAAATGCAAGCTGCAGTGAAGGCACTGTGACAAACAAGGCTCTGGGAATTGAGGAAGTACCAATTGAAATGTGTCAACTAGCGGATACTATGCTGAAGCACTTACGACTCTGTGCCAAGTAATTTGGAACGCAAAGAGATACGTGTCAGTGCCATTCCAAAGAATGGTGAATCCAAGGAACACAGCAAATATTGAACAATATCATTAATATTCCATGCAGGTGAGATTTTGCTGAAGATCATTTTACACTGACAGGGCGCTGCTAGAATTTCTAGCTGGACTCAGAAGAGGATGTGGTTGTAGACTCTGAGGTATCATTGCTAGTGTCAGGTGGGTATTTACAGAAAGCAGAAATCACCAGAACGATGATTAGTTGTGTTTTATTAAATATGCAAAGGCATTAAACCATGATTCATTAGAATCGTAATAAATAATGTATGTGATTTAGAAACATGGGCTTTCTTGTACTCTCCGTTTTAGTCAAGCCAAGGTTGTATGTAGACATAAAGGTGGTCATTTGAACGCACAGGGTCCTGCGTGGTTTCAGATCCAGGAAAGGGTGTGTCAGGGTTGTGTCCTTTCTTCGTGCTTATCCAGTCTTCGCGTTGTGCAAAGAAGCTGAGCAGCTGGAGTTTATGAAGACAACTGTGGCCTCAAGATGGTAGGAAGAGCCAGTCACACCTGTGGGATTCAGGTGACACAGGCTCACTTGCTGACAGCAAGTGGGTGATATGTCCCTGAAGGGCTTTGTAACAATCCAGACATGCTGGAGTATGGGCTCTATAAGTAAGTTTTTAATTGCGAGGATGGTGCTGAGTAATTTTTTTAAAAGCCAGTGGCAGGCCAAATCAATCTGGGAAGCTATGGGCTAGACTCCTCTTCAACAAGGATTACACCTCAATGTTAAGAAAACAAAACCCCAAAGTTTCTAAGGACCCTTTTCTGCATGGCTCTCGTATGAAGGTGAGGGAAGAGACTGAGAATTCCCTGTAACTGTGAGCAGGATTCCCTGGAATGCCATCCTGCTGCATTTAAAATGAGCCCTCTGAAAGGCAGGAGGAAGGATGGAGCTGAGCCTATTGTTTGGATGTGAGATCCCTGTGCAGGGAATCTCCTGGATTCAGGACACAACAGTGCTTTGTTCTGTTGTCCTGTGTATCAGGTCTGACCCACGACACCCAACAACAATTGACATTTG
This sequence comes from Tenrec ecaudatus, assembly GCF_050624435.1. Taxonomy (NCBI): domain Eukaryota; kingdom Metazoa; phylum Chordata; class Mammalia; order Afrosoricida; family Tenrecidae; genus Tenrec; species Tenrec ecaudatus. The sequence continues at coordinate 13,964 of NW_027459091.1, read as the reverse complement.
ATACTGAGCATTTTCCTTATGCCCTGTGTCCCTTTCCGGTGAAGTGCCTTCTCAGATATTTTAACCCATTTTGTAATTGGGCCGTTTGAGTTCTTATTGTTGAATTTTAGTAATTCTTGTGTATTTTGGATATAAATCCTTTATCAGGTGTACATCTTATAGATTTTCCCATTTTCTTCTCGAACTTTTATAATTTTACATTTTGCAATTTGGTCAGTGCTCTGTTTTAAAGTAGTTTTTTGAAGGATGTAAGGCTAGTGTTCAGATATTTGGGGCATGCTGTTGTTTTGTTAATCCAGTGCATTTATTATACAGCCCGTCATTTCTTTATTGGATTGTCTTTGCACACTTTTGAAAGATCAATAGACTAGATTTGTGTTGGTCTATTTAAATGCTATTTTACTGATCTATTTGTCTACTGTTTTACATAAACCATACTGCCTTGATTATTTTTCTTTCAAGATAGAAGCATTGCTTAAAGTCAGCTATTAACTGACTGTAAAAGAGGTGACCTTATTCTAGTTCATGTGCAATACGCTCCAGTATCCTTTTAAAAATGGATAAAATGCGTACATTGGTTGGAGTAGCATGTATGCCTATCACATATGGGATATGCTGTTTACACAAATATTCTGTGGTGAATTGTGCCACGGGGGTTCTATTACCATTAAGAGTCAGAAAACTTGAGTTCAAATCTCATATCTAAATTCAAAGCCAGTGTGAAAGCTGTCCATTCAGTGCTATTTGCTTACGTCAGCTGTGTTGTAGGTTAAATTAACTTACCTGAACGTAGTTGAGTGACAATGGAATGATATACTATATATGCTTGTGGTATATACAAATAATAACACAATTTTTAGTGTTAATTGTGTGTCCGATTACACAGGAATTCTGTAAAGTAATGAATATGAACATGTTATAGGCTAGGCAAGGCTATAAATGTAGAGCAGTGTTGAGATTAAAAATAGTCTGTAGATTTTTATTATGATCATGTGGTCCCTGGGTTTTCCAAATGATCGAGAGCTCAGTTGTTTACAGAAAGGTTGGAGGTTTGTGTCTACCTAGAAGCTCCTCGAAAGAGAGACCAGACAATTCACTTCTGGAAAAAATCAGCCAATGGACATTCATTAGAGAACAGCTCTACTGACATACATGGGCTCAGCATGAGTCATAACTGACTTCAAGGCAACTGATAGCATGGTGGGTTAGGAGTTGGGCTGCTAAATGCAAGATCAGTGGTATGAAACCACCAGCTGCTCCTTGGGAGAAAGATGAGGCTTTCTACTACTGTGAAGAGTTACAGGTTAGGAAACCACAGGGGGCAGGTTCGACCCTGTCTTCTGGAATCATTATGAGTCAGAATTGACTCGATGGCAGTGAACCAATATTGATTATGTATTTATGCAATTATATTTTTAACCTGCAGCCTCGAAGAAATATTTTATTGGCAAGAAAAGAAGGCAACCGTTTAAATTTCTCATTAACAGAAAGTTTTGCTGTTCTTGTGGTGCTCAGTCCCTTTCTTTCCTTCAGCACGTGGCGTTGGAATTTGACAGTGCCTCGGCAATACCAATTTCAGTCGATCCCAACCTCTAATAGCATACAGCCCAAGAATTCATTCAGGTACAAAATGTTGCAAGTTCTTTTAAAGATTTGTGGTAACTCTGTGTATTAACTTCATGGAGCACCATTGGAGGATAAATTATAGCATTTGCTGTTAGTGTGGGTTCCCCTACTTTCTTTTCCTTTCTCCAGTGAGCTGTTTTATTTTTAAGTCAGATTTATTCATATGTAATTTGCATATCATCATATTTATCCTTTTAAGGTGAAAGTTCTCTGGATTTTGAAAAATGTGAGCAATCATGTATCCACTAACACAATCAAGATATAGCACAAGCTCATCACTCCCCAACGGGCCTTCGTGCCTCTGCGCTTCGTCTCTTTGCCCAACGCTCAGGCCATGGGAACCACGGATCTTTTTTCTTTCCCTGCCCTTTTATTTGTTCCAGGATTCCATTTATATCAAATATGTGAAGTTCTGTGAAGTTTGTAAGTTTGTCAGAACAAGTGGTGTAGTTCTTGTGTCCTCTTACTTCAGTGCAAGAAGAGCCCTGCCCTGGTGGCAGAATGGGTGACATGTTGAGCTGATCACCACAACGTTAGCAGCTCAACCCCCCCATCGGTCCACTGGAGAAAGATGAGACTTTATTCCTGCAAAGACTTGGGAACCCAAATGCAGAGTTCTACTCTTTCTGATGAGTTGGAATTGACTTGATGATCTTGGATTTTTTTTTCAAGTGCAAGAAATTCTTCTTATTATTTTCATTGATTTGAAAGTTGAAGTGGTTGTGATGGCTAATTAATTGCATGTAGTGGTTGGTTCAATTGTTTCAAAGTTAGGATGAATTCACATAACATGAAAGCAGTGGTTCTCAACCTGTGGGTCATACTCCTTTGGGAGTGGGTGTTGAATGACCCTTTCACACGGGTTGCCTGATTCATAACAGTAGCAAAATGACAATTATAAAGCAGCAATGAAAATAGTTTTGTTTTGGGGCTCACTACCACATGCAGAACTGTGTTAAAGGGTTGTGGCATTAAGAAGGTTGAGAACCACTGCATTAAAGGGTCAGTAGGATTCGTCGCTACGTGGGAATTTTGTTACCTGGTACTGCCTGTATGTCCAAATTTACCCATGGAGGCATGCGTGGGTGTATGAGTGCTGTGTCCATGTTTGTGAGTGGTTCGAGGCAGGTGGTAAAGGATGGTGCTAATGAGCCCCAGGGCCCAGGCCTCATTTATCGCCCGAGAGGCTGATGGGATGGGATTTTTAGAGGGCAGCACAGTTGCTGAAAATCAGAGAAAGGAGGAGGTTTCTTTTCTCAGTTGCCTCTCAGTCAACCCTGTTGACTGCTGACATGGTAATGGAACTAAGGAAATAGCTTTACTGCTGGGGAGAAGTCAGTTGATCTGTATGAAAAGGAGAATAATAATAACATCAGCATCAGTGCTGTTGTATCTGTTACACTGACCAATTTGGAGTGCTACTGTTGCTCCACACATTTTGGTAGATGGCCAGCAATACAGCTGGAGAACACTAAATTGACTACAAAAGGGTCAATTGATGGGCAATAGAAATTCTTCCCACACACATGGGTGAGAAGGAAACTCATTACTTACCTCCTTACGAGTAGAGCTTCAAATCACTTAGTACCTCCATCCTAGGAAGTTTCATATCCTGATAAATTGGGATAATTATATAATCTTCTATTTTAGATTGTAGCATTATCATAGATGCAAATAGGTGGAAAGACAATACTAACAAGTATTTAAGTTTCTGCCACATGCGCACTTATGGATGCTTTAAATACATCTTACAAGCCGGACAGAAACCCTTAAAGGGGGCTTTGTGATTCCTATTTTCTACATACATAAAGTAAGCAGAGCCTTTCGAGGGCCATGCAGCCAGTCAAGCCAGATACCACCTTCAAAGACCACAGTCAATGTGCCTCCCCTCGTTGATTTCCCTGTATGCTGTGTGGTGACGCTTCAGTGTCATTCCTTTGGTCCATTTATCTACTAGCTAAATGCATTGATATTGTTCACAGAGCATCAACTTTATGATTATGTACAAGTGTTCAGCAAATAACAGGAATTGCTTTTTCATTTTCTATATTTAGGAGGTTAGAACAACTCATAATAAATATGATGACCTTAGGTCAGACATTTCCTGTAAAGTAATGACCAGAACTTCTGCAGCCTACTATTAATTATGATCCAAGAGCACTCAGCCATTGCTTTAAAAATAATAAAAAAATAAAGAATACAACAAATGATGCTTTGGTTGTTATGTAACAGTGTGGTGGGTGTTAAAAAGGTAATTTTGTTGGCCTATGACTATTTCCCGTAACTTCACTCACAAGAGCAGGTGAACTCATTTTCCGGTAGGTCGCAAATGTACCAGCTTGGGCTTTATTACCCACTTAAACTTTAATAAAGTCTCAAGAAGGTTATCAGTCTGTTAACTTTCTATGGTTATGTCATTGAAAATCTATGAGGTGACCATTCCGTTTTTTAAGCAAATGAAGAAAGATTGGGTCCAGGAATATTGTGAAGTATTTTTTTCTGCATTATTTTTCTTCTTCCTCCTTCTCTCTCTTTAAAAATTTTAAAATTTATTTTAAAGACCCGCTCCCCACCTTCCTCCTTCTCTTGTCATTCTGGGCAGGCCTTGACTTATGAAAGATTTTCAATCCTGCTTCTTTCTTTTCTTTTGTAAGTTACAATAGTTAGGTCGGTCAAATGTTTGCCTTTGTGTGTGTGTGTGTAATATTTCTATGAATAAAAATCATTAAAGAAGTACCCTGGGATATATTAAAACATCCTTAACACAATACAATAATACTTAATAATAATGTTTTGATGTGCATTGCAAAGTACCATCCCTTGTGACTACAATCCATTTCCTCTCATTTTTAGTAGGCAACACAGGGCTGGCCCTTCAGTACAGGCTGCAGCCAAGTCAGACCTGGGTGACCTGGAGACTGCCTACATACCTGAAGGGATTTGTAGGACGTTTTTGTGGGTCTTGAAACAAACTTTTCTTAAATTTTGAGAAGGAAGAAGTGTTTTCCCTCCCTCTATCTCTCCTTTCTTGTTTTATCCCCTTGGAATGTTTCACTCCTGTGATGTAAGCCATTGGTTAATTTTATTAGATTAGAAGCATTCAACTTTGGACTTAGCTGTTCAGCTTGACAATTGTATTATTTCTGGCAGGATATATGTATAATTTCAAACAACTGTATCAGGGAACAAGGCAATGTATCTGTTCTTTCCAATGGCCAAACCATTTGGCTGCTTCTTAGAATTTTCATATTTTATTTGCCTTATAGAACACCTGATGAAGTGACTACTAATATAGATGCGTATTTTGGGAAAAAATGTAATGTACATTAGATGTTGAAGTGAACATTTTAAGAATGGTATTAGGCAAATAAACTATAATAGTGGTAAGGTTATTAATTCTATCATCAAAGGGGAATTTTTTATTTTTTGTCAACAGCAAACTTTGTTCCATTTTATCACTGGGGGAAAAAATGTGCTTCCAGCGCTAGTTCAAACCTTTATTTTTAGGTAAAGCATGGAAGATTTTAGAAAAAACATATTTCAGAAAGTATATAGCATGTAGCTGAGAACTGCTAGTGTGGGGGTCGGGTGACAGTTCCCATGGGAATTCTCCACGTCTTGTGACCATTGTTGTTCTGGACTATCTTTTCAGGGGTGTTTGCCCAGCAAACAGCTTTAGAAGCTAGGAACAGTTCTGCCTTTGAGGCACAGGGGAGATTTTTTCCTTGATCCAAATAGATTCTGTGCAGAGAGGTTAGCAGGTTTGTGTGCAGCTCTCTATAAAATTGGGGACTTCCTAAATTTGGGATTCTTCCGGTGTGACACAGACACTGTGAGTACAGCACCCCCCGTGAGTGAGAGAGTCTGTGACTGGGACGTCAGCGTTTATGGAATTGTGACAGGCGAACAGGGGAGTTTGACAGCCAGATAGAGTTCTCAGTCCCTTCACAGTGCTTGATTTTTTTTTTTTTATCACATGTAGCTAAACATTAGAACACCAGGCCTTCCTTTTAAAAAAGAGAAAAAAAAGGAATACAACTGCCTTATAAATTGCACTTATTTCTCAAACTAAATGCACTGGGAATGAAGCATTCATATATACTATTTGCCGTATAAAACTTCAACTTATGGCAGCATTTATTGCAGAGACAAGAGTATGAATATGAAATTAATTTTACTTGCATAAACTCACACTGCTTCAAATGCTAAGCAGTACTGATAGTTCGAGGCTTGATGTGTCCATGGTGTGTAGTTCTGTGCAGTTTAAGTGTTTGGCCCTCAAAGGAGCAGCAGGTGGCACTTATATCTGAGTTCTAGCAAATGAATAAAACACATGCAAGAGATTTAATATATCAAGATGCCTGGTAACTGTGATCTTAATTTTTTTCCCCTTTGGTGTTGTGTTCTTTCTTCAGATGTGGCGCAACTGATACGGGAATTGAGAATTGGGATTAGAAATGGGGCTACTTTTTGAAAAGCTACTAAAGACGTTGCATTGAATGCCCATGCTTAGCTTGGTGGCAAGTTTGCAGTCAATGAACCACAAATACCTGTTAATATAAGTGATGTATTCATCGCAAGTTTACCAAATTAATTTGGTGCGCCCTAGATAAAAGTGAAATGCTCAGGCAGGTGTTATGGATTGAATGACGTCTCTCCAAAACATATGCTGTAATTCCTAACCTCCATGCCTGTAGGTGTAATTCCACTTGGGGGCGGGCTGTCTCTGTTATGATGTTTATGACGAGGGCTTTATGTAGGTGGTATTTCAGTCAGTCTCTTTTGATATACAGACGCAATTAAAGAAGCAAGCTAGTAGAGATGGGACTAGACTGAAGCTGAGCCACGTGGAGATCTGCAAGAAACCAGGAGGCTAGCTGAAGGGACAGGGCCGTCCACAGAACCAACACAAAGAAAATCCCTCCTCCAGCGCTGACTCCTCACCTCTTAACCTGTGAATTTTCACACAATTTCTGTTTGCCGTGGCCACCCACTTGTGATATTTCTATTGTAGTAGTGCTAGACATAGAAGACAGCAGGCATATTGATAGATTTATATTGAGATAGAGCCTTAAATTTTATATAGGGTATTTTGCTTTTAGCTTTAGTAAAGAATAACTTTAGTTATATTTAAAGGAAAACTGCATTTTACTTTTATATATTTTTTAAGTGACAAGTTATTCTCAGCAACTAACTCCCAGATCTTTCATTTGTATATTCTACACGAGCAAGATAAACTTCTACCTTCAACTTTGGTGCTGTTAGGAAGTATTTCAATATGATAGCTACTGGCTGCTTCCTACTAATTTTCTCGGGAAAAAATAAGCAAATTTATAGGTGTTCCACAAGTTCCTCAAGGTGGTAATGTTTTATGGAATGAGTAGTTTAGATTTTGTAAAGTCCACATATACTTTAGATTTTTATGGAGTGTGTGTGTGTGTGGTGTGTGTGTGGTGTGTGCTGTGTGTGTGCGTGTGCTGTGTTTAGGTAGCCATCTGCACCATAATTTATGATGTCTTGTGCATTTTAATCAGCGTCTAGTTATGCACAGTCCTAGCCTTCCTGCTACCTAAATACTTAAAACAGCAAAGAGCTGTGGGATATAGGGCATGTAGCTGGAAAACTACTTCCTGCTTTGCCTCCCTGTACCTGAGCAGATGATCTGCGAACCAAGGCCTCTCGGAGGCACAGCTGCTGAACTGCTGGAGTGCGGTTGGCAGCAGGAAGCAGGGACTGGGTCTGTGGCTGCCAAGGGGCCTGGCCTTCCTGCTGGTCAGCCTTGGGTGCTCTAGTTAGGGAGGGCAGCATGGCACCATTTTACCCATGGCTGTCTCTGAGTAGGCTTTCGGCGCTGGCGGAAAACGGGAGCTGGTGCTGCCATGTTGTTGCCATGCAGCCTCCTTGCCCGCAGGGTTTTAATTGCATTGTGTGGCTTTGGCACCATGGTCATTTTAACGGATAAGCATTCATTTTTCCCCCTTTGATGTGTAGTTTAGTCAGAAAAAACTGCAACTGAAATCCATTTCAAACAGAAATGCGTTGTGCCAGCTGCAGATTGAAGCCTGGCCTTGATTTGCAAATTTTCGCAGATTCGGAGGATGTTCTGCCAGCGAGCCAGCGCAAAAGCTGGGATAGGGCCAAAACCAAGCTCCACTGAACACTTTCCATCCCAGCTTCTCAATGTACAGATCCAAGGAACTTTTTCCTTGAGAAGACACTGGTATATATGTTTTTTGAATAGCCTTATACACACATAAATCCAGAACCCTGGCATGGAGATAAGGCTTCTGGGCTTTAATTCTGAGTCATGGGTTTGTTATATGACTTTGCTGGATTAATGGGGCCTGGAAAGACCACAAGGCACTTGGGGATACCAATTTTCAAAATAAACTATTTTTTGAAGTATTATTAAGTCAAAAAGTATTGCTAAAATTAATAGTGGCCTTTCTTAAAAAAATCTAAAGGTGCAGGTATTACTTTTCAACAGATTCTCCATCTAGGTCTACATACTTTCTTTTCCTTTTTTAATCATTTTATTAGGGGCTCATACAGCTCTTATCATAATCCACACATACATCAATTGTGTAAAGAACATTTGTACATTCATTGTCCTCATCATTCTCAAAACATTTGCTCTCCACCTAAGCCCCTGGTATCGGTTCCTCCTTTTCTCCCTCCCTCCTTACTCCCCTGTCCCTCATGAACCCTTGAAAATTTATAAATTATTATTTTGTCATGTCTTGCCTTGTCCAACGTCTCCCTTCACCCACTTTTCTGTTGTCTGTTCCCCAGGGAGGAGGTAATGTACACATCCTTGTAATCGGTTCTCCCTTTCCAACTCACCCTCCCAATGCCCTCCCTGTATCGCCACTCACACCACTGGTCCTGAAGGGATCATCCGCCCTGGATTCCCTGTGTTTCCACTTCCTATCTGTACCAGTGTACATCCTCTGGTCTAGCCGGATTTGTAAGGTAGAATTGGGATCATGATAGTGGGGGGTGGGTTGTGGGGGAAGCATTTAGGAACTAGAGGAAAGTTGTATGTTTCATTGTTGCTACATTGCACCCTGACTGGCTCGTCTCCTCCCTGAAACCCTTTGGTAAGGGGATGTCCAGTGGCCTAAACATGGACTTTGGGGCTCCAACCCGCACAACCCCCCCGTATTTATTATGATATAATTTTTTGTTCTGATGATGCCTGATACCTGATCTCTTTGACACCTAGTGATCACACAGGCTGGTGTGCTTCTTCCATGCGGGCTTTGGTTTTCCTCTCTGTAACCCATTCCTGAAAAATTCTGCACTCTTGCTTTACACCATGCCCAAATGGCAGATTTGCCATCCTCCAGGGACTCAGATGAATTTCCCTGTTGAACAAAAGGAAGCCTGAAGAGGCAAGCTCAGGCTGTTGGGTGAATGAGGTAAAGATTTCTCAGTAAATTCTCAAGGAATACCTTTGCCACCCTCGAAGAATGAGCGGGACGTTTTGCCTCCCAGGATTCTGCCCCTGCTCGAGACTAGCAAGGGTTGCTCTAGGGGAAATTCTTTGAGAAACCTTATGGCAGACGATGGCCCCTCTTTCCTCTGAAGAACAGCTGGCTGTTCGAATCCCTGACCTTTTGGTTAGCAACAATGAATGCCTCAATCAGTGTGCCAGCAAGTCTCCTTTTATTACGAACATACCACAGCTCATTAACGAAGCAAGAGTGCGTGGCATCAAGTAGCTTCGCGCTAGTTGTGTAGTGTGCATTTCTAAGTCAGTGATCGTTCAAGTTTCTCACATGCAAGCTACATGCTTTTCTTGGATCGTTCATACAGGATCAAGACTCACTTCTGACAGGGTAGGATGTATTCATTTATTTTTAATGAAAATATTTGTGTATAGCAGACATTAAAAGAAGTGTGTGCAGTTATGACATGTCCTATCCTATTAAATTCATTAAACACACCTTGAGTGTTGACACTACTATGTACTCTGGTCTTCAGAACAATCCTAGAAGGTATTGTCATTCCTTAGTGTGAGGAAATTGAGCCTCAGAAAGCTGAAGCTAGTTGCCTACAATGCAACTTCTAAGTGGTAAAGCAAAATTTAGGCTGCTTTCTTATCTTCAAGTTCCATGTGTGTTCAACTCTACTTTCTTAAAACATGCTAAGGCATAACCTCAGCCTTCCTGTAGCTTGTATTCTGTGGCACTAGAGATACAAACAGAGAAAGTGACTGCTTAAATGTGAACTTTTGTACAATGGCTGTACATTATAATGGAAGCATGGGAGCAATCAGTGCATGTAAGTCTTCAGGGTAGTGAGACAGTTGTAGGTCGAATGTGCAAGAACCATGCAAAGTAGAACAGGTGCTTTTGCGGAGGCATGGCACGATGTGGGGAGCACAGCTACAGCTCAAGATGGGCATGGGGTAGGATAGCAGGAGAAAGCACATGGTAGAACTGAGCCTTCAGTGCTGGCCTCTGAAGGAAATTCTTCTGGGGAGAGGGAGGGCTGCCCACCTAGTTGGGATTGGGGCTGGTCCTTCAGACCTCTCTATTGGATCTACAGCTCAGGGAGAGGGAGTAAACGGAGGGAGTAAACGGAGGGAGTAAACGGAGGGGGAGGAAAAGAATGGGGAGCACATCCTGACCCACCAAGCCCCGAGGACAATATTCCTGCTCAGAGCAGCCAATGCACAGAGAGGAACATATGGCCGGGCCCACTATGACACACGACATCCCTCACTGACACATAGCTCTACGGGGGGCAACACTGGAGACACAGTGTGGGAATTGTGCCCAACCTGACCCCACCACACCGAGGCAAAACACTAAGGGTGTGCAACAGAACAGCAAGGTGAGCAGAGCAAGGAAGTCCAGAGGGGGTACCAAAACACAGACCTTGAACTATTTATAGGCTTTTGTCTTTTTGGTCATTGGGTTTTTTGTTGTTCTTATTTTTTGTGCATATTATCTCTATAGGTCTATCTAGATAAGATAGGTGGGATGAACAATCCGGAGGAGAAAACAACAGGATCCAGGGTTCTGGTGGGGTGGGGGTGGGACATGGGAAAGGAGGAGGTGGGGGAAAGGAAGTGGGTGTTAACAAACCAAGGACAAGGGAACAACAAGTGATCAAAAATCAATGGCAAGGAAAGTGTAGGCGGCCTGGTAGGGCTTGATCAAAGGCAATGTAACCCAGAGGAATTACTGAAACCCAAATGAAGGCTGAGCATGATAGTGGGACAAGTGGAAAGTAAAGGAAATAGAGGAAAGAGCTAGAAGGCAAAGGGCATTTATAAAGGTCTCAATAAAAGCATGTACATATATAAATATATTTCTATATGACAATGGGGAAATAAAGTAAATTCTTCTGGGGGGAATGGCAGTTGTCCACGTAGCTGGTATGGGGGACCGAGCCCTCGGGCCCCTCTAATGGCTCCCGTCCTCTAGTTCTTAATGCTTCCTCCCCCCGTCCCTATCATGATCCAAATTCTACCTTATAAATCTGGCTAGACCAGAGGATGTACACTGGTAACTGGAAACACAGGGAATTCAGAATAGATAAACCCCTCAGGTCTAATAATGAGAGTAGTGATATCAGGAGGGGAAGGGTAAGGTGGGGTAGAAAGGGTGGACGAATCATTAGGATCTACATATAACCTCCTTCCTGGGGGATGGGCAACAGAAAAGTGGGTAAAGGGAGATGTTGGAGAGTGTAAGACATGAAAAAAAATTATCAAAGGTTCATGAGGGAGGGGGATGGGGAAGGAGAAAAAGAAAATGAGCTGATATCAAGGACTCAAGTAGAAAGCAAATGTTTTGAGAATGATGATGGCAACAAATGTGCAAATGTGCTTGACACGATGGTTGTATGTATGGATTGTGATAAGAATTGTTAGAGCCCCAAATAAAATGATTTTAAAGGGGGAATAAAAATAAAGGACGTGAGGCATGGACAAGAACGAGGAGGACGGGGTTTTCCTGCTAATGAGTGTGAGCTTTTCCATATAGGTAATTTGTAGTGATTATAGGACTTTTATCAGGGGGGAAACAGGAGAATCAGTACTGCACAGTGACACCAATATCCTTTAACCAAAGCCCATAAATAATGCGTCTGCAATGGAATAACCTGGACTTATTCTTACTGTAGAGTATGTTAGAAAAAGTTAAGATATGATTTGGTGATTCAGGGTAGGTCAAAGGATGTTATCAGGAACCAGAGGTAATTCTGTAATTTGGTAATTTTATAAATTGGATTTAGTAGGAGTGCTGAAAGAAATCTGACACTGTGATTGGTCTCAGAAAAAGCAGAAATTATTCATATTAGCTGGGAGAGGGTGTGGTTGGCATTTTTTAACGGAGTACACGATACATCTGTTTTTTTATATGCTTAGGCAGGATTATGAAGTAGACTTGGCTTTGCTCTCCCTTCATCAAAGTCATAGTGACCTTGGGTGATGTTGGTGTTCCCTGGGACTGTTTGTGCCCACAGGACAACACTGCAGCTGTGCTGTGAGGGCCAGTCCGGGGTGTCTCTTCAGCCAGATTTTAGTGGTGCAAGCTATGTATTCAGACTCCACTGTCTTAGCTGAGTGAGCTTTGGCAAGCTATTTAGACTCATTATGCCTCCGTTTCCTTTTCTGAAAATAGGATTAGTTCATGGAGTTATGATGGAATATATGGGATGATAATATATGTAGTTAGAATCATGTCTGGGAGATAGTAAAATTTCAGTAATTATAATCGTTTCTATTATTTTGGAAATATTACTCCATCAGAATTGGAACCAAAGGCATGAGGAAGGAAATGCTTAGGAGAGCTGGTTGACTGCTCGGCCAGGGTGCTAGAAGTAGGCTCTGAGAGAGGCAATCCAAACGGACGTTAGACAAGACTCGGCCTCAGATTGTGGCGCGAAGACAAGAAGAGGCTATACGACAGTCTCCCTATGTTTATCCCCGAATGTGCGGTGGGAGGTGAGATTCTCACAATAGATCTGGAACACAGGAATCGCAAGGAAGATTAAAGGGCAAGAATGATAGCCAGCTGGAGATGTTCAGCAGCTGCTGGTGATACATAACCGAAACTCAGGGACAGGCCAGGCGTGCTAACCACTGTGCTTTCTGCTGTCTTAGAGAGGGCCTAACTGTCCACAGGTGAGAAGTGCCACTCATTTCATCCTTGCCCCCCTCCCCCCTTTGCTCTCTGCAGGTCTGAGGGAGGAGGTTTCCATGATCTCATATATAATACCAAACAATCAGCAGACTGTCAAAAATGATGGATTTGCTTTTTGTCAACAAAATGGAACATTCTTTTTTAAAAAAAAATCATTTTATTGGGGCTCATACAACTCTTATCACAATCCACACATACATCAATTGTGCAAAGCACACTTATACACTCATTGCCCTCATCATTCTCAACATTTGCTTTCCGCTTGGGTTCCTAGAATCAGTTCCTCATTTTCCTTTTTCTCCTTCTCTTTCCCTTCCCCCGCTTCCCCCACCTTCATGAACCCTTAATAATATATAAATTATTGTTTTATTTTATCTTACACTGCCTGGTGTCTCCCTTCACCCACTTTTCTGTTGCCCATCGCCCAGAGAGGAGGTTATATGTAGATCCCTGTGATTGGTTCCCCCTTTCTACCCCCTTTTCTCCTAGTATCGCCTCTCTCACCCTTGGTCCTGAGGGGTTAATCTGTCCTGGATTTCCTGTGTTTCCAGTTCCCATCTGTACCGCTGTGCATCCTTTGGTCTAACCAGGTTTGCAAGGTAGAATTGGGATCATGATAGTTGGGGGGAGGAAGCGTTTAAGAACTAGAGGAAGGTTGTGAGTTTCATTGTTGCTACATTGAACCCTGAGTGACTCATCTCCTCCCCACTACCCCTCTGCAAGGGATGCAAAACAGAACATTCTTATGCCAAGAAAATCTTGTCTGGGGCTTTTAACTTTGAATAATTCTGCATGATACTTTCACAAATGCTTAGATGGAAAAACATAAGGTGTTCTTCTAGATAGTCCCTTAGATAATTTTATATATCTGTCTACACATCTGTCCTTCCATCCATCTATGGCCATCAGGTTTGCTGAGTAATGGACCGTATTACTTTGGTTCTTAATAAGGTTGCTTCTACAAACCATGATTTGGCAGGGTGCAACCAATTTTTACTGAGAGATGTTATAAGGAACTGGCAAGGAACCATGGTTTATTTTTTAATTCACTTTTGGTTTTGTGAATAATCTGGTTCTCGATAGTGTACTAGGTAGACTACATGAGGACTCTGGGAGAAAAGTAACTTCCAGTGATCAATGACAGGAAGTGCTCTACTTCTCTTGAATATTCACCGCCCC